>NW_027111321.1:456422-460240 GCF_000696795.3 Halyomorpha halys | reverse complement strand
TTTATTTTAACTTCCCATCATAATTGAAATTACAATACATTTAAGAAAAAATAGAAGTTGATACTAAATGTTAAAGAATAACGTGTAAAACTCAAAACTGTTGTGCTACAATCGATGTTTACAACAAACATCTAGACAGGACGTCTTGGTTTTTGGATTCATTCGTTGCTTAGGCAGGAGATGGATAACATCGCCTAGAGGCAGGATGTCCTGGAGATCCCTTAGCTACTATATACATCTTAAAAAAAGAAGACATCGAAGAGTCACCCGAGAAGAAAAAAGGACTCTTTGTTTGGATCGCCAAACAACACACTTCGGTGGATGAGAAGTGAGTTGAAAACTGTTAGGGAACCAATGCTATGTTTCATTAGTGTTTATTTGCAGAAAGATTGCCAAGAGTCAGTGTTAGTTTGTTGAGAAAATCATCAAAAGAAGATTCTATGAAATTGGTTAGTTTTGTTCTACCTTAATTTAAATACATTGTAAAAAATTTGTAATTAATTGTAAAAGAGATATTAATTTAAATTAAATGTTACTAAAAAATCTTTGTTCTGATTGTCTAGAAACCCGCCCTGAGATTAAGAGTCTATAATATTATATATAATGAAATAAAATGCTCATATTTATTTAATATTAAAGCTTCTCATTTGAACACATGCTAATGTTATATATGAGAAGTAAGATTAAACTATATAAAATTTCTTTATTTTATTTTAAATAATTTTTTATTATTATAAAATATAATGAGTAAACAGCATTTATCCTCAGATTTATAAATAAGCTTGATGCTTGTAAGGTTTATATTAATAAAAAGACATAATTACCTAAGATATGAGAATTTTATTTTAATTAATTTAACAAATATTGACTCTTGTTGTCGAGGAGCGTTTCCAAACAACCAAGACACAATCACGCAGAGATTATTATTATAAAAATTATTTGATACATTAAGCACATGTGTTGCAAGTTAATGGTTATTTCTCATTATTAACAAATTTTTTTTCAGCTTGATTTGCAGTACTTTTACTTTTCGAATAATTCTATCTCAATACCAACCCTTTCTCTGAGAATAGACTAAATAAATATTCCATGTTGTATTATGCAATCAATTATTTAAATCAATTTTTTGATAAATTGTTATCGTTTTCTGGTAGGACATACATACTTACGGAGGATCATTCCTGTATCATCTGAACGATCCAACTCCTCTCATCGCAATCGGGATGGTCATCGGACTGGATTATTCCAATCCTTACATGAGCCCATTCAGAGAATTCCAGAAGTTTAAGCATCATCCGAGTATTAAAAAAGTTCTGGAAGGAGGTAAAAGGTAATCATTGTCATGTATTATAAGGTATTTTTATGTATAGGTTTTATTACCTTGTTAGAATAAATTTTGTGCAGGTGATGCTTCATTGAACAACATACCAACATACTTCGAGTTGAAATTAATCCTTATTATTTTCTAAACAGCAAATTATTTATTATTCTTGATGACTATACTTTGCCTTAATACAATTCCATTTACATGACAAGAAAAGGAAAAAGATAGAACTATCTAAAATATATATGTTTATTTATTTTCTCCTTTTGTTAATTATCAAATTCTTTCATAGTTTATAGTTACACATTTTTTATTATATACATACTAACAATGAGATATATGGGTCAGGAGTGGGTAGCTCATTGATAAGGTACTGTGCTGTTAACTCCAAGGATTCGGGTTCGAATTCGTCTCTGGCAGATAATTATTTACTGTTTCACTGTAGCTGTGAGTCACCCCTGTGCGTTCAGGAGCTCTCTGGATCCACCCAGCCTCATTGACTGGGTATCCTTAATTGAATAAAAATCTAGTGGTTTAGTGATAGTACTTTCTTACAAAGTACTACACCCTCAACCCTTCACCTTAATACAGCTCAGTTGTAACGGTATAGATTTATTATTTTTTTTTTAATGAGAAATGAGTAATTATTTCAAATGAAGAAAATTAAAGATACTTTAGAGGAAACTTTTTTGAAAATTCTGTGTTAATATCTTGGATATTACCATATTGGCTTTATGTAATCAAAATAAGGTTGCATATAATGTCATTTCATGGGACCGCCATAGAAATGAAAAAAGTTAATCCCTCTTAGCTGGATTTGAACTGCTACAGTCACAAGCTAGTCAAAGTTGGCACTTTAACTCGCTCGGATACAAGTGGTTGGTCCCATTCTTCACATAGCTATGCTATGTTTATGGTTCAGATGTTTCATTTCCCAATCCCCTTCTCCCATGGATCCATACTCAGATTTGTCTTGATTCAATTTAGTTCATCTGATTCATCAATATGTCTATTGTGTTTAGAGTAAATCTGAAAGTATATTAGAATACTTTCCTTCAATCAGGATTGTGAAATCATCCACATATCCTTGTGTGTATCATTGATAATATCCTGCATCATTGATAGTTGACAACAGAGAGTCAACCACCAGACACTGCAGTACCGGAAATTGTACTGAGCCCTGTGGGCAGCTGCATCTAGGCCTAATCCACAGTTCATTGTGTCCTGATTCTGATTTAATGATCCTTTGTTCCAGGAAAGAAATGATGCATTGGAAAATATTAGATCTATATTTCTCTTCCTTAGCATGTTAATATTAGTAAGAAGTTTTCCTAATGCACCTTCAATAACAGCAAAGATGCCTATTATAATTTATCTATGCTCTTGGAATTTTTCCGTCCTCAAAACCGAGTTATATAATGCATCCTCACAGGACTTCCTTGTTTGGTACGCCATTTGTTTTGAATGAATCAATATACAATCTTTTCCAATACTTTTATCAGAAAGAATGTAAGACATATTGATCTTAACGATTTCGAATCTTCTTATAAGATCCCTTCTCTAGTTAGGGTATGTAGCTCCCCTTGGACGTTCATCATCTATTTGGAATATATCCGGGTGCTATGTTGCCTCTGTTGAGAGGTACTGAGTTGAAGTATTTATGTTCTGATTACTGGTAGACCTTTCTGCAGAGGAAGAAATATGCTGTTGGTGCCATGATTGGAATGGTTACTGTGAATTAAATGACCATTTAATTTTATATATGTAATGACTACATGTGAGCATTGTCTCACTGTTCTTTGCAACAACTGTTATTGTTTAATGTGGAAGAAATTTTTTCTTTCTCAAGCAATTCACAGTTCAGAAAATGGGATCTCACTAAGACACCTAAAACATTACTTTCATTATTGGTATATTTGCATCTTTTTTTAGTATTTCCAGTTGCCCAATATTGGTTTACTTTAAGAGGATTTAATTTGATTAAATTTTTCAGTGGTTTTTAATTACCCTTTTTAGATTCCATATTAATTTTTTATTTATTCAATAAGTAGCCAGAATAATATCGACTAACATATACAATTTTCTCCAAGCTTGTTTTTGAGTGTTACATGTTGTGTGATTTGTGATGCTGTCTTTTAAGCTTCCGTACAAGGAATCACAGCTTAAGAAATGATATGTTTTTTTATTTAACTTTACTGTAGTTTTTAAGCACTCTTTTTTTACTTCATATTAATTTTTTATTTGTTATAGATTAATAAGATTGCCATTTTTGAAATGTTTAATTTGTGTACATATTTACCTTCAGGATTGCATATGGTGGGAGAGCATTGAATGAAGGTGGATACCAGTCAATTCCTAAATTAACTTTTCCTGGAGGTTGCCTAATTGGATGCACCGCTGGCTTCCTGAATGTGCCGAAGATTAAGGGAACCCACTACGCCATGAAGTCCGGCATGCTGGCTGCGGAGAGTATAATGGAGACACTTGATACTGG
>NW_027111321.1:449768-455805 GCF_000696795.3 Halyomorpha halys | reverse complement strand
CTAATTTATTCATTTCAGCATCCATCTGCTGACAAAATTAATTTAAAGATGATTTAAAGATGTTAACTTCTTACAGTACAGTTCTCTAACAATAATCTAAGAAACAGAGCTTCTAAGTACCAATTTCCAATTAAAAGTTACTTTTAGCAATAACGATATTACACTAACAGTTGCTTAATTGGTCAACCGATAGAACTGAAATTTATTTGCAAGCTAAATAATTTTATTGTGAGTGATTTCAAAAAGAAAATATATTTTTACCCAATCAGTTAGTTAGCTCTTTGTCAAATCAAATCAACAAATTGGCAGGAATGTTGAAGTTCATATATAGAAAGTCAAATCTAAAACAATAATATTAATATATATAAATATACTCCAGTAAATTTTTTTTTTCTCATAGCCACGTCCTACAGTAATAAAAAGCTTTTCTTTTTTTAAAGGAATTTTCTTAACTAATTATTAGGCATTACAATGCATAGAATACAAATCGAGATTAATAAATTAATTAGGAAAATTTAAAAAATAAACACAACCGGAAAAATAATTCAAAACAACATGATAGCCATGAAAAAATATATGATTTGTGCTATTAACGAAAAATGAGATACATAACTTTATCTAATATGTAACTATAATCAAATAAATACATAAGACAGAATTAATAACCTTAATAATAAATACTATTTTTAAATTATTAAAAACTGATATTGCTTTTTGGTCAAAAATTAAGAACTAAAAAATAATGTAATATATATGAATGATTGACTGTATTTTTCAAATTATAAAGAACATGGTTGGTGGTGCGGTCAAAAAGGAACAAAAAATAGTTAACTATTTATTTGCTGACATTTTGGACCACTTTGTAGAACTTCATACGAACTGTTCCAGTTGGAAGATATCAAAAAATTCAAACAGTCACTGTTTTGATATCTTTCAACTGAAACAGCTCTGGTGAAGCTCTACAAAGTGGTGTGAAATGTCGGCCAAAAATAGTTGTTGACAATTTTTTGTTTCCTTTTGACTGCACCCCCGACCATCTTCTTTATAATTTAAAAACACAAAGGTTCTTTATCCATTTTCTCTTCTAGGACATTTCAGAGATACTGTGTTTCCCTTTTCAGCTTCTATAATTAACTGTTTTGTAAAAACAGTAAATTATAATGCAATTGTAATTTTTAAAAATTTGTAAAAAGTGTAAGTCATGTGATAAAACAAATTGATTTTAAAATTATTGAAAACTTCTCAAAATTTATGCACATTAGTTATTAAAGCCAAAGCACCTGTTGTAATATGTTTCTCGTTCGAGTAATCTCAACTTGTAAACCTAATTAGGTTTACATGTATACATAATCTTTTTCTGTCAATTATATCCGATTTTTAATTTCTTATCTATTTTTTAGTGTTCATATTTATTTTACAGGTCTAGAACCAAAATCTTATGAAGACAAAGTTCGCAGCAGTTGGATTTGGTCTGATTTAAAAGCAGTCCGTAACTGTAGGCCTTCATTCCATACTCCGTTGGGGCTCATTGGTGGCGTGGCCTATAGCGGGGCTTCTATCATCCTTGGAGGAAGGGAACCTTGGACTTTGTCCCATGGAGGTATTGTTATTTTTTATTTTTTTAAATTTATTTATTTATTTATTCAGCAAAGTAGGTGAACATCTGAAACCGAGCTACGTAAAAATCATTTAAAATTTTGTTTGTAAATTAAAAACTTATAAAGATGGTTTTTTAGCGTCCCTGGGAATGGTATAAGGTAATCATTTGCAAGGCACTGACCAGCAAGTGGTGCTACTGCAGAAAGTGAGGGGCGACATTAACTTCTGGGTGCTAAACCATCTTCTGTGTTAGGCACGACAATTTAACCAGTCAGGTTGAAGTCATGGCAGGGAGGGACAGTGTAGAACTGTTGATACAGGTGCAACGAGAGAGCTGTAACTCGGAAGATGTAGCCTTGGATTGGTTAGTGGAAAAGGCATCTAAAATTCAAAATAATCTTAAAGTTTTTTTAAATTTGATGATTAACATCCTGTCACATTTTAACAGTCGAGTGGAAGTTTTAAGGGACATTGTTTATACCTTCTATGATAGGATCAAGGAGTATTGGATGAAGATGGAAGGGATTCCATATCTCATACGAGATATTGTAAAAGAAATACTTCTTAATGAGGATGTTTATGGCATGATCGCTATTGGCATTACGGAAAGGATGTTGCTTAGGATCATGGAAGATAGTGACTCAGAATTCTGTAACTACTGCAGAATTAAAGATTCCTATGGCACAACTAACAGGAGCCCCTCTTCCTAGTCATTTCTGATAAATGGATGGGTTATCTGCAGGTAACTAACTTATTCTAACCGGAGTAGTGGGGTTAACTTTCATTAGGTTGGGCCACCAAGAAATAAAAGTCAACCTTCCATGCCGGATTATAATCGGATCAAGATGTCTCCAACTCCCTTGGATATATATGGCCTAACACCCTTAAGTTGGCAACAGCAATGGTTCAATCCTAGCTTGGATTTGCTGACTTATACTTCACAGCGGTTCTAAGAAAAGAAGAAACTCTACCCTCCTTTTGTGATTAGAATATGTCGATTACCTTTAAGATAAACCACCTCCTCCCCCCCATGTCAGAAATTACTAGATAGGATGTCAATTGGTCGGTAGCAGAATGATAAATATACAATGAAATATTTATTAGTAACACTTTAAGTCATTTGAGTACCATGGAGGATGTAATGGTTTATAAGCTAGAACTTCACTATTTTGAAATTATTTCCTTAACTATGACTAATGATTTAATTTATTATTTATTTATTTTCAAGAAAACCCTCATACTTCTTCTTACTACATTTATTCCCATATTTTAGATGACATCATGCACGAACTGTCCATTATCCAAAGATTTTTTTAATTTATTTATCAGCAAAGTGTAACTAATGGTACCATTTAGTAGTCCGTCTCAAAATCACATATAAATATTAAATAATAAACATAAAATATAACTTATAATGAAGATATTGAGGTGAAAAGCGACTTCCTTTAGAATATTATAAATACTTCATATTTTCTCATACAATTGTAGCATTTAATTTAACCTTTATTATCCATGTTATTGATAAATACACTCAATTTTATCTCATAATCCATTTTATCATATATTTATTTCCTTTTCAAAATTTTGTCTTCATAGTTATATAATTAAAAATTTTAGATACCATTGTTTACACAATATCATTCACTAATGATACATTCATATGTCTCTTAAGCACATATTAATGTTAGGCAGATGAACGTATCATTAGTGAATGATATTGTGTAAACAATGGTGTATTAAATTTTTAATTATGTAATTATGATATATAATTTTGAAAAAATTGGATATATTTGACTATAAGGTATAATCGAGTATATTTTTTCATTAATTATATACATAAATTGTTGATAAAGGTTAAATTAAATGTTATAATGATAGGAATAATAGTATTATAAGATGGGAAATGCCCCAAAACGAATTCTAAAGGAAGTCTCTTTTCACTTCAAATTCTTAAATAGAAAATGAATAAACAACTTCCTAGAAAATAAAATAGAACATTTGTTTGTAACACTTTTAATTATCAGGGATATATTGGTGAGGAGAAGATGGTCAGAGGGTAGGTTCAGTAGAAATGTACCCAAATATGTAAGTGTAACTTATTTTATTTGTGCTAACATTTCAGTATAAATTTGTAGCCTTCATCAGAGCTTAAACACAAATAAAAGCAAAAAACAGAAACAGTGTAACAAGATAATTAAAAAAATTACAAATAATACTGTAAAAAAGTAATTTATAATACAGGCATAGTAAGAACCCCTACTAGTTAAGTAGCTTGCCCATAGATGTCGTTTCTTGCTCTTGAATTGCTGGTTAAGAAATAATAATTTCGAGTTACATATTTTGAAACGGTTTTCCTTAAACATGAACAATTGTCCTGTCAGATTCAAACTTAAATTAATTAAATGTTGATTTCAAGTCGTGCTACTTGCTCACTTGTTAAATGAGATAATTTAAGTCATTTTAATTTGATTTTAACTGTATTTAAGGAGATGATCCTTGAACACATATTATTAATTCTAAAGCATCTTTTATATGTATAAATGATTGACTGTATAATTTCAAATTATGAAGAAGATAGTCAGGGGTCTGGTCAAAAGAGAACAAAAATAGTTAACAAGTATTTATTTCCCAACATTTCGCCCCACTTTGTAGATTTTCATCAGGGCTGTTCAAGTAATCAGCTTTTGAGACTTTGCTGTCTACAAACAAACAAACTTTGCTGTCAACTGTTGACAATACAAAGTCTCAAAAGCTCTTTACTTGAACAGTCCTGATCAAGCTCTACAAAATGGGGCGGAATGTCGTAAAATAAATAGTTGTTCTCTTTTGACCCTGACAACCCTGACCATCTTCTTCATAGGTTAAAACATCTTTAGTGTAGTTATCAATCAATTAGGTTTTCCATTGCTTTGGCTTAATCCTTGAACATTTTTCACTTTACTAATATCACCATTTTGATTTTCAGATCCAGATTACAGCAGACTGAAGCCTGCAAGTGAGGTTAAACAAATCGAATATCCTAAACCAGACGGAGTGATCAGCTTTGATCTCCTCTCCTCTGTCGCACTGACTGGAACTAATCATGAAGGCGACCAGCCTCCTCACCTGACACTGATGGACGACTCGGTTCCAGTTACTAATAATTTAGCAATTTATGATGGTCCTGAAGGAAGGTTTTGCCCGGCTGGTAAGTACTTATTGTGTATGATTACATTTAAAATTCTCTATATATTAATCAACAAGCATTATCAGTTCAACTAAAAGTATTCTTCTTTAATTAACATTATCGTAACAACATTAATTACGATAAAGAAAATGTCTTATACAAAATTGATCTCAATACAACAGCATTTTCTTCACATAGCATTAAATTACAACATAAATTAAATTTTGAAAACCTGAAACCTGAAATTTTGAAAAGCCTATATAGAGCAAGTAGAACTTGAAATGATTAGTGGCAATATCTATCATTAAAAACAACAAAAGCTATAGAATAGACATTGGTCATCAATGATTACATTATGAAAATATTATAATTAAAATAAAAATATTTTGACCAAAAATATAGTAGATATTGCAGTTTACGTAGAATAGAGATCTAAATGAACAACACAGATGACCAAGTACAAGATAAAATAGAGCAAGTGTGAAATAGTATAACATATATAAAATATTCATAATACTCATAATATAACATATTTTGAAATGAAATTTATTTTAAAAGTAACAATAATTTTAGAAGATAAGGTCTTGAACTGAAAAAAATTAGGAAACCCAGCTTAGCATCAGGGTTGGCCAGCCTGCTAGCAACTACTGACTAGGTAGAGAGATAAGGGCCACTGACCCGGCGTTTGTATACAATTCTGGTGTTATTAATACCTCTGTAGCAAATATTAACGTACTAATACCAATGGTTACAATAGATACATTTATATATATTTATAAAACGGAGACAATTTTTAAACATATATTGGCCGCAACAGGTATACTTGATATTATCTTATGGAAGGTTTGCTAATCGTTGCGGCCAAAGACACACACATGTATAATATGAAATGTAAATATTGAGTATACATAGAATATGTTTATAAACTGTAAATCAGAATAGTGTGTTGAATTGTGTTTATGCATTAACTGCGTACACAACACAGTGTGTATCAGCCAGGATGCCTGGACTAATCCTGCCCATTGTTACCATGGAATCATATTTTCCCTCGCAACAAGGTAAAAACCGCTCCCTGGTGAGGTAATAAGGGTCCTAGATGTAAAGATTCACACATTCTACCAGTAGCTGAGTCATCAATATCATCTCATTTTATTATTTTATGGACAGTTGCAGAACAATCTTTCACTTTTTTTTTTTTGTATAAACCTTGTCTTATTTTCATTTCAATTCTTTATTCTTCTTTTCTATTCTAATAGTGTTATACTATCCCAC
>NW_027111321.1:443042-449515 GCF_000696795.3 Halyomorpha halys | reverse complement strand
CCACGTCTCATTAATAGTGATATAGTATCCCACCTCTCATTTCTGAATTTATTCTTGATATTGCATTCTAAGAACTTATTTATATTTTTCACAGGTGTGTATGAATTTGTACCATTAGAAGATGGTTCTGGATTGAAGCTCCAGATTAACGCGCAGAACTGTATCCATTGCAAGACTTGCGACATCAAAGACCCCAGCCAGAACATCAACTGGGTCGTACCTGAAGGAGGTGGCGGCCCTGCATATAACGGCATGTAAACAGCCGTTAGTATTAGCTGACTACCATGACAGTATAGCTCATTGGAACTGAACACCATCTGGCCTTGTTCTTCTCATCGAAAAGCCATATTTTTATATTCTTAAATAGCAACTTCGTAGGTCTTCAGCCCTGGATTGTGGAGATAGGCACAATAGAATGTGTCCCGATTTAGCTCTAGTCGTGCTGTTAGGAATATCGTTCATTTTGATGAATCTTCAAAGTTTTTTTTATTTATTTTGTTTATTTATATAACATTAATATTTTAATTAGTTATTTTATTGTTTCTGTTTATTTTTAACCACTGTTACTCGAACTATATATAGCATCATTAATCTGGTACATCAGCAGTAAATTTTCATTAATGAGATGCTGATTCATTTTACTACAAAAAAGTAATAATCTAGCCTTTTTTTTTTTTTTACATTAAATAAAATACTTTTATCTTCTAATATTGTTTGATGCCAAACACAATAAAAATTTACATATATAATAATTCATCCCAGAAATACAGAACAATTAAAATTCCGTCATCAATGTAACCAAATAATTTATCATATTGGTTAGATGTGAGTAGGAATTGATTACGAATAAACTTTTGTAGTACTTATTTACTATTCCATCTAGACCAGTTGTGGGTCGTAAACTGACACCAGAAAGTGCATTGTATTTACAGGCAGTCTCAGTTTTACTTGATTTTAATTCTTTTTAGAGTTACATCCACGTGAGCTATTCACGTCAAAGTGAATTCAAAATTATGTTACTGGAAAAAAATATATAATTTTTTTCATCAATCAAAAACACTACAAAATTAATTTGAATGAAAAATAAAGCTATTAAAATTGATAGCATATTATATGAAAGACTTTATAGATAGGCTAAAGGTTACAAAATATGGCTTCATGTCTGTATATTTTTGTCGAGCAAGAATCGACTTATGTCGATTTTATCAAAAATTGTAAAATCAGTTGGGTGAACATGTATAAAGGAACATACTCTTTATTTAATTTTTTGGCTTTTTATTTCTAAAAGATGTAATACTGTAAATATTTTAATATTTTTAAATTTTATGTTTTAATGAAATGATTAATCGTCATTATTAAATTTTTTTGAACAAATTATACTATGAATGTTCTTTTATTAGAGATCACAAGTTTTAAATTACTTGCATTTTTAATTTCCTCTTTATTTTTATATTAACCTGTTTAAAACTGTTAATTGTTTTTATCTTAACTCCTATGCCATTTTTATTAATTTATTTATTATTTTCATCACAGTAGGGCTAAAAATTAGTTTGGATAAAACATGATAAAGTTACCATGGAAACAGTTTTTATTTATTAATGAATCATTAATGAATAAAAAATTGTTTCCATGGCAATTTTAGATTATAGTTTTATAGCAACTAATTTTTTCACATGATTTCCATGTTATTATTATTGTTTTTTTTTTTTTTATTGTTATTGTTATGGGTGTTTTTGTGGTGTTATTTTATATATAAACTTTTTTCGTGTACAATGTTTTTTAAGTATAGGATTGTGAGCTGCCTAATTTAAAGTTCATGTCTTATATTAAACTAAGAGGAGCTCCTTGCGATTTTCTGGGCATTCTTGCTTTGTAATCTTTACGAGACTTAACATGTTAGACCAAAGTTTATGAATACTCCTAATATAATGAAGCAATAAATAAATTTATATGATTTGTTTTTTGGGGATAATTGGTTTTTATTTATAAAGGTCATGTTCAAACATATTGCTACTTTGCTTGAATGGTGGCACATTTGACATAAGAAATATGTACATATATATTTTATTATGTATTCGATATATTTTATTGATTGTATGGTGGTGTGTAGTAATTTTTTGACAACACTTTGTGATAGTTTATAGAGGAATCACAGTAGGGAAATAAACTCCTGTCTATGTTAATGCCTTTGGAACATGTTCATTTCAAAATCATATAAAAATTTATTCTTTTTTTTTTGTCAGATGTGCCACTATACAAGCTTAACAGCGATATAAAAAAATGTTATAACTTAAAAAATAAATCTATTCTATTGTAGATTATCAGGTTTTATTCTAATTTATCTACTACATAAAGTTTTTTTATTTGTTTAATTTTTAAAACAATAATTATGTTTCTGTATTAATAATATTTAAAAAAAGATGAAATTTAATTGTTATATTTTTTACTCGAGTAACTAAATTGTACATTATTCTTGGCAGTAGTGCTTCTTTGTAATAGATCTTTGTGATGTTCAGTTTTTCAACTATAGGAAATTTTTTTAAAAATAAGTTACAATTTTAATAAGTTTAAGTTTTGTTAAAATTTTATGAAATTTTTTGATCAATTGGACTTTCTTGAATTTTTTGTTAAATTACAGTTTGAAAAATTAAGTAATATTATGAAGAAACATCTTATCAATATTTCCAAAACTGAAGTAACAGTTGTCTAAAATCTGGTGTGTACGTTATTGAAGTATATATTTATGTGAAGTGTTAAGTCTGAAATTTAAAAAATCCAAACTTGTATATTTTTTTAAGTTTGTGATTGTTAATAAATAAGTATTTGAACTTTATAAGAGAAATATATTTTTCTATAAATTTTTACTTATTTTTTCTATTATTGTCTTATGAAAAAAATATAAGTACATATATATTTTGTAAATATTGGATGTCTGACCAATTTCTATGTCCTTCCTCTGACATTCTAAAAATATATTTAATTAAAGAAACATGATCTTGATTAAGTTATTAAGTTTTTTCATTGAATTGATATTCTAACCAGTGCCTTGAATATCGGAACTATTTCTTTAAACTTTATTTTTTTATTTGAATTGTTTTATTTTTCAAATCTGGTAAAGTAATCCTGTAAACAAATTTTAGTTATGAACAGAGGTCCCCAAGTCCAAATAACCAAGTCTTGCATAACAGTTTTTTTTAATGAGGCAAGCTGGAAATTAAAAGACCATGTGTGGGATTTTCACCCACCATAACCACCTCCCTACTCCTATTTCCCACCCTCAATGGGGCCACTGTTTAGAATTACATCGTGAAGGGAGAGTGGCTGTGTGTCTTTGTTGTCTTTGTTAGGCTACCTCCCGACTCGCCTTTCCATCTCTTCCTTCCTCAATTGCCTGAGAATCTCTTTTGCCAGTCGTTGACACGCCATCCAGCACTCCTGGGAGTGATATTATTATCTTAATATTGTCAGCTGTCAGTGCTGATTCACAGACCTCATAGAACTCATTTCTGTTCTCCTGAAAGCAGAGACAGGTGAAAAGACACATGGTTCACACTCTCTTTACCATTGGGCTCTCCACTGTACTGTCCAGTTTGAACCTATATTAGTAAACCCTAAAATGACCATATCCACTCTCCGTAGTAATCTACCTCTCCGTTTTCCCTATCTGCCCATATTTGGTGATGAGGAATCAGTATGTGGATCTGCCTCCTGTTAGACACTACATCTCAGCATCTGCCACTTGTCAACCGTCTCCTCCCTTTCCTGAGTCCTGGAAATAGGTACACCACTCCTTTTCAACGATCATCTCTATGGGTGGTATCCTGGCCACCACACACACACATACACTGCTTCATATGAAACTGTATGAAATGTGCAGATAATCCTCAAGGTGCTCCAATGATAGACGGACATCATCATAGAGCTACGGCTGTGCCTGGACCCTTCTATGATGGGCATCAGCTGGGATAGTACCATAGTCACTCCAGCCGCTTTATTACACAGCTGCTGGATGTTTTCCTTGAATCGTAGTCAGCTATTGATTCTCACCTCAAGTTATGTTAAGCAAGACTCAGTTCGAAGTTCTTGCTTTCCTACTCACAGAGTAAATTCTTCCCAAGCTTTCCTGCCACTGATGAGAAGAGCCTTGGTCTTGCTGTCTCCCAGCCAATTGTGAATAAGTGTAATAACTTGGGAATCCCTGAGGGTCAAATCTTCATTGTATTTTGCCTCAACCACTACTGTCATGTAATCAGCAAAACCCACTGTTTTGGCACCCGCTGGTAGCCTAAGTCTGAGGACTCCATTATACATTAACCTGCCAGTCACATTGAAGCTCCTCTGTATGGAAATTATCAATGTCCTGTCCTTGAAATAGTCCCTTATGATCTGCATAAGATATGTAGGCTCACTTATTTCCTGATTGTCATCCAAAATGCAGCTGTATCTCACTGAGTTGAAGGCGTTTCCACATCCAGTGTGATGATGGTACAATAACACTTTGCGCCTCTTCCATTGGGGATTTCTCTGTCCTTTCTAACCTTTGGGGTCAGCACTGAATGTTGGCAGATCGAAAGGCCCCTCACTCAAGCAGGTACACTTCTGAGAATAGATTCCATCTACCCCCATAGCTCCAGCCATCCAAACCCAAAGCTTTTTCTTTCTGAAGGCTACTATAGCCATAGCAGAGCTCTCTAGCCAGCAAAGGTGGTAGTTACCCCCAGCCTGCATTGGAAAGGGAATGGTACCGATTCTCGGCACATAGGCAATTGCTTAGCGCTACTCCTCAACTTTGTATTAGCAGTCCTGTAAGGCCTTCCCCTTGGACCTGTGGGGACTTCAGGTATCGATTATTGCTGATTCAAGTCACACCGACGTGAGCACAGTTTGTGTATGTGAATGAAATAAACCAGTGATTATTAGTGTCTTCATATCCCTTTATCAGACCTTTCCATCTCTTCACAAAGCTCCTAGCACTGCCGTTTGTTCCTCTTAATAACTCGCCAGAGTTTACGTCTCTGCTTTGTATTCTTCTTGGAGTGCTTGTGTATTTTTGAGCTAGGTTTTTCTTACACACTCTGGCAATTTTTCGAGACTTGGTTTTTGCACTCAGTGGACCTCAAAACGTGTATTACTGTTGAAAACTCGAATTCGAAATTTTGTACGATTTAAATATTTCCCCTTACTATATACTTCATTAACAGATTAGTAAAAAAAAAGTGAGTTAATACTAGTAAATGTGTTTCTCTCATCTTTATACTCTTGCATTTTTAATAGATATTTACGTTATAGCTATTATTAAATTTAATTTCACAACAAAGTCGCCCACTCAGCAATCGAGGAAGTGGGCGTCTGACGTAGCGGGGTGCTTACACCAGCTCATCTTTCCACAACAAGAAACGTCACGACTCAATTTAATTTTTAAGCTTGGTGCCAAAAAGTAAAATTAGTTCGATTACTCAATGTTTCTTTCTTTTAATAAAAAGACAACAAAATAAATCATCTTCAGAATTAGGAATCCAACGAAAATTAGAGTTATGAATAACTACTACGTATTTGAAATTTCAATTACAGCAATTTAAATTTACTTCAAATTCGTCCCACATGATTGCTATCGTTGTAAGAATATTTTTGACATTATTTCACAAAATAAGAGACAATTTGTGACTTTCATGGAAAATGGTCAATGTTCGATTTATTTATTTATTAAAGTTGAATATAAATAAAGAACAAATAGTTAAATATTATATCACTAAAAACGAATTTTGACTGAATTCTAGATATAACATTTTAATTCCTTCTCAGTAACTAATATAAAAAATGTTTTTTCCGTTTAAAATTTGTTTTTGTAGAAACCAAAAAAGATATTTCGAAATTCTGCGCCATTTATCAATTGTTATTAAATAACTCTTAAACCACGCGCCTGACCTCCAAGATAGCTTACAATGCTGTTTATAAAGTTGATAAAAATGTCTACAATTTGAAACAAAAATGATCTCTCTTCGACCATACCTTTTGAAGATCTTCAAACATTGACCACTTTTTCTAAAAAGTCACATCTTGTCGCGATTGTATCTTATTTTGTGAAATAACGTCAAAAATATTCGTTAAACGAAAACAATCATGTGAGATAAATTTGAAGTAAATTTAATTATATTTCATTTTAACCTATAAGAGGATTTATGTTCAATGGTGTATTATTGAAAATATTTTAAAATGTAATTTTTTAAAATAAAAACATAGTATCAACGCGCACTTGGCGCCTTCGACTATACACACACAGTGCACAATAGAATCAATACCTTATAATACCCCTGGTAGTAAAAGGATGCATAACATCAACCTAAACATTTTTGCATGTACCCTACTTTCCTTTTCCTTATTAATGGAGGGTGCGAAAAAAAAAAAAATAAATAAAAACTGTTAAATTGTAGGAAGATAGTCCGGATGGCAGTCAATGATAGAACAAAATAGTA
>NW_027111321.1:434067-439191 GCF_000696795.3 Halyomorpha halys | reverse complement strand
TGACGCTTGTGCTTCAATCTACAAGTGCATAACTTCCATTGCCGCTGTATGAGTTGTACTCATAGTACTGCAATCATTAAGGATACTTGCCTTTGCATTTTATCCAGATGGTTCCTGGATACACCCACATTGACCCTGCCAACATCCTAAGGGTTAGGTTATTTTTCTATAATCAGGACCGCAATGTCGTAAGCATATTCTTGTGTATAAAGCACCACAGTAGCGGAAATAGTACATCGCCTTGCGGGCAGCCTCCTCTAACAAGTAAATCTTCCAGTCCACTGTTGTTGAGTTTGTTATTGGCATGAATTGAAAAAAAAAAAAAAAAAGAAAGAAAAAACACTATTGGAAGAAGATAGTTGAGCGTATGAAGTAGATTGTAGATAGTCCGGGTGGCGGTCAGTAATGCTATCAAAATAGTGTTGTTTTTTTTGTTAAGGTTAACAATATTTTTTCTATTATTTTGGTACCTTTATTGAGCGCCACCCGAACTGTCTTCCTACAAAAAAGAACTATGTTTAAAGGTTCTTATGATTTGCGCACAAATGGTACGGAAAATAAAAATAAAAAAAAACCTAAAGAGTAATATAGTTTGGGAATTCAATTTCCTATTATAATATCTCACAAATTCAACATTTATGTCGTGTTCAAAACAAGTTGTTTGTTTAGAAATTAAGGCGTAAAACCTCGGTCATCAACGCCTAAGTATTTTAGTCGGCTCAGTCGATCGGTTCTCCGTCATAATTTAAGAATACTCAAATCATGGTTATTCCTACGGGAAATTAAATTTTGAAAAGAGTTTATTATTTCGAAGATGTTTGGAGGTGTGGTCAAAAAGGAATAAAAAATGGTTAGCAACTATTTATTTTCCAATGTTTCGCCTCTTTGATGAGCTTTTTCAGGGCTAAAAAAAAGATAAAAAATAACTAAAAATATGTATTTTAACCCCACCTTAGTTTTAATGTATTGTCATGTTATTATCTTTCATTGTAAACGTTATTTTTAAGTTGTTTTATATCTTTTTTGAGACTTAATGAAGCCCAACATATTGCGTGAAAACATTGGCAAAAAATAATTGATATTTTTTTCTTTTTGATTGTACCCCGGTCATTATTTTTACATACAAGCTTTTTATTATCCACACTTTTTTTTTGTTTTCTGATCCCTCTAAAACAGAATAAAAACAATAAATTAATGGTTGTTTACGTAGATAAAGTTGAGTATTGCCTTTTTATACTGTGGTAGTTTAAGGTTATGATGAAGTACTTATCTCGTTATGAATTGTCCATTCTATATGGTCCTACTAGAAAGCATCCGGAGGTGAGGGACCTCCTCGTGTTGAATTATCCGCACTGTTTGTGCGAAAGGCATATAAACCTTTCGCTGGTTTAGGCAGTGCTGCCAATACACTCGACAAAAAAATACCAGCTTAGCGCCTTGAAAATATCCGTTTTACCCGACAAATATCAGCCACTTCTCCCGCTATTGGAGAATCGTTATAACTGTAGTTGTTTAATTGTAACAGTCGTGATTTTTCTATCGCATGATAGTTAATAGAAAAAGTGGAACAATGATTACAATCGTTCAGTAACAGTCGTTCATTTTCAGTTATTGCGACTAAAGTCGCTGCCACTACTATGGTATAACTATTTGATAGTTAAAGTCAGGATAGCTTTCACTGCCATGATAGTTTACTGTCGCGAACCTATTGACGAACTGGGTCTGACGTGAAAGTTAATAGTACAAGTAATGTCAGTGGACTAATAGTCGCGTTGATTGCCACGTTTAGCTGTTATATGTATACCTCTTGACAGTCTACTGTCGCAACATATCAAGCTTAGCAAATGTAATGACGATAGGAGGGGAAACATCATTCTTACGTAAATTACCCAACAATCGGGTAAATCCCGCAAATCGGCAGCACTAGGTTTAGGGCACGTCTGATTGGAAAAATTGCTTATAAAAATGAAATCAGTTAAAAATGAATTTTGTCTATGAGAACTTTTCTAAAGGAAAGATATATTTTCAATGAATAATTCATGTTTTGTTTTACAATTTTCAAAACTCTAGAAGTAAAGGAGAGTGCCAATACAGTTTTACACCTTGCATATTTGGTTCACAATCCAATTACCCAAATGATGAGAATCTTAAATACGATCGATGTTTTCTGTTTTGAAAAAAAAAATCTTCAAAAAAAGCCCTAAAGGGTAATCTGTACCGATATTGAACTGAGATGACAAAGTAGATCAAGTAATTAATCTCGTTCGATTACCTTCTCATTCAGTCTCTTCACGCAATGGATGATTCATTTCATTCATTATTCTTGAATGATGTAATGAGTGAGTATCTTTGCAATTCATCATTCATATCGGTTATTGATATTACCAAATATTACCAGAATCTCATTATTTAAAAACAATTCATGATATGATTTTTTTCTTTTCATCCTATGAATAATTTTTTATGAAAATATTTTTTTCTTAATGTTAAAAAGTTGAAATATAGATTCGATGTATCGATTATATCGTTGTGAGTTGAACCCAGACCTGTCTCTTATCACATGCCCCAAAAGTGCTAGCTAATTCAAATGTTTCAAAACTTGCTTTGACGTTAGTCTCGTAATAACATCCTTGAGGAATTATCGACATTTATTCCTTGAGTTTATTCACGGCAACTAGCATTTTTATGTTTATTTTATTCCGTGAATTGTAGAATTTATTTTTATTTTACACAGTAATAATTGATCCTGGAATAACCTTATTTACATTGTGCTAATTCTGTAATTGGGGATGTCAGTTCATTAAACGCACTTGAATTAGTACTTCCAAATTCCATGTCTATCCAATATATAAATTAATTAAAGGTATTTATCGATTTAAATCCAAATTTGAAAATTACCTTTATGCCTTGTTTTGATAATTTACTTAGTTTAAGCGATTTTCATCAGAATTATTTATTGCCAATTATGGTTTTTTTATTACATTTGTAATTAATATAAATGTAATTTTATTAATTTTGAGTACAAATTAGTTCAAAATCATTTGTAGTTATGGCTTAGAACCCTTACCACAGACTACAGTTCCCCAAAATTTTATTTATGAGTCTTACCTTATTATTTTAGATGGATAACATGACTCACTTGTCAGTAAAAAAGAAAATGGATTATTTTATGTTATCCGAACTTTTACAGTAGTTAAGTATATATATGTATGAATATTTTTCCTTTTACAGTGTTGTTGCAGTAGTCTCTTCCTGTCACTATGACTAGCTCTTATTAAAAAGGACATAAGTTTTGAGTGTGAGTATCAATCACTTTTCTTAAATGAATATAGTCTTTTGCTTATATATTTTAAAATTTAGTATTAACATGACATTTATGACTTATGAAGAAATCAGGAAATTCTTTCTAATCACTTGTGACACTTCTCATTTTCTATCTATATAAATATGATTTTATGTTTATACTTTAATAATGTCATTTATTGGTTTTTATAAATCTCATGATCCAGTTATTATTAAGTATTACCTTTTTTGTGATGTTTGACAATGAATTGGATAGTCATGCTATTTATAATTTGGCCATGGTATTGCGAGGTGATGTGTATTTTAAACCACTCTGCTCATTAGAGTGCTACAGGCTTTTAACAAAGTCATAACTGCTATTGTTATATATTTTTCAGACTTCTTGGACACTAGACGTGGTTTTGATTTTTTTTTTACGGGATGGCCGAAGGAGATGATGTGTATCTGTACGTTTATGACTTGTCAGGAGGAATGGCTGCTCGTCTTTCTCCAGTTCTTATCGGTAAGACTTAATGTTTTTAATTTATGTTTTCATCATTGTTTTTATATTATAGTCCTTTAATTTTGTAAATCTTTTACAAATTTATCTTGTATAGTGTTTTTTTTTTAAATCTAATTATTTAATATTATTCGAGCGGTTTAAAACTTGATTCACTAATTTTGTCTTCATGTTTAATATTTTTATATCTTTAAAATTTTCCTTATATTAAATCAATTTATAAATTGTAATAGTTCTTGTAACATTATTTAACTAGTTCATTTTTATCTCATGCAGGACTATTTTATTATATGCCCGGATATTAATTCTAATTTAACAAAAAAAACACAAGAAATATTCACCAGTTTTTGTTTCTTTAATTATTTATATTGTAACTTAAAATATTTGAAAATTTATGTAATTAATTTATTTGTCAGTACCATCAAATCGTATTTGTTGGTAGTAAATGATTATACAGTTTACATATCAGAAATATTATTAAGATTGAGCATATAGTTTCACAACTACAAAACCACTGCAGAGTTTTGAATATCTTAAAATGGTTTCTAAAATTTATTTACTATATGAACTATACTATCTTCGTTATCTTAATGCTAATCTGTTAGTTTTAATGTATCAATTTGTTTTGACATGTAATAAATCATATGTAATATTTTTGATTCATCGGTTAAATTTTTCTATTTTGTATTTATAATACATAATATTAAATATAAAGCTATCATGATTTTTTATTTTCTTCTATAATAAACAGTTTTTGCTAATCAATCAATTGGTGCTTTGGTCGTTTCAGATTACTAAATCTCTCCTATGAACTTTTGTTAATCAAATCCACATACGTATTAAATTTAATTTTTTATATAAATATTTTGTGATTTGTACTTCCTTTTATACTCTTCTTTATTAAATATATACAAAATAAATCAACGTTGCATGGTATTCCTCTGTCTCAAGGGATCTCGATAAGTTTGAAACAATGAAACAAAAAATTAAAACCATATTAAAATTCATTAAACCCAAATAAGTTATGTAAACAGAAGGTTGTAATTGTGACAGATGATAAGCAAAAGTTGGAGGAAGTGTAAACAGATGTCATGCAATGTTTCACAACAACTGTACTCATGCCTTTTAAATGATTAAATGAAAAGTGTCTGAAATCTTTTAAACATGGGAGTGCTTATAAATAAGAATTATTATTTATTTTTCTTTAATTACCCATGTTTAATTAAATTTTTATTTATTTTTTGATATTTTTATGATTTGAAAAGACGTAAGTTTCCGGTTTCCCATTATTGAATTATATTTAGGAACTTCAGAAAAAAAAA
>NW_027111321.1:430216-433423 GCF_000696795.3 Halyomorpha halys | reverse complement strand
TGCTACTTACTCCAAGGACCTGGAATCAAATTTAGCAGTATCAACTAATTATTTTTTCTGTAGCTGTGAGCCAACCCTTTGGGCCCTGTTAGAACTCTCCTGGGGTCTACCCAGCCTCATTTATTGGGTACCCTTGATTGGAGAAAACTCAAACGGTCAAGCATTCTTGAATCTTGAAAAAGTCCCCTCCTTGTATAACCGTTGTTCTATAAACAGTACATCCTTATAAAGTACTATACCTGACCCCACATGCGTTCTAATGGTTAAAATTATATTATTTTAAAGGGTTATATTTATTTTTATAATAGCATTTTTTCATATTTAAATATATAGAATATACTGATTTTATGACAGTAATTTTCATATTTAAATATACCACTGAGTATGCTGATTTTATGATAGTATTTTTTCTTATTTAAATAGATTGAATATATTGATTTTATTGGAAGATTATTGATTGACCGTGTGTATAGATGAATGAAATATGGTCCGGGTGCGGTTAAAAAAAACTCAAATAGTATAATCATTTACTATTTGAGTTTTTTTGACCGCACCCGGACCATACTGATTTTATGATACTATTTTTCTTATTTAAATATACCGATTAAATATATAAATTAAATATGCTGATTTTATGATAGTATTTTTTATATTTAAATATATTGAGTTTGCTGATTTTAAGATAGCATTTTTCACATTTAAATATATCAAGTATGCTGATTTTATGATAGTATTTATCATATTTAAATTGACTGAATATACTGGTTTTATGACTGTAATTTTCATATTTAAATATACCGAGTTTGCTGATTTTATGATAGTATTTTTTATATTTAAATATATCGAGTATGCTGATTTTATGATAGTATTTATCACATTTAAATAGACCAAATATACTGATTTTGTAACAGTATTTTTAATATTTTAATAGAACAAATATACTGAATGTGCTGAATTAAAATAAAATATACTGACAGTGGATTAAATTAGTATTTCAAAATTCAATGTATATCATTTACGAATAGTAATTTCTAGGGAGTCTTTTTTTTTTGTTTCATTAATGTAATATTATTAAAATTTAGTATTTGTCAAAATCTTCAACTGCTATTATAATTTTCATTTTTAGTATTATAATTTCATTAGCACTATAGTAATTTTAATTTATAAATGCATTTATTATTATTCAGTTCTATAGTAAAAAAAAAAATATCATATATTGAAATAGCTCATTAATTTATTGTACATTCAAAATAATATAATATCGCTTAATTTTATAATCCGTGAATTATTGTTTGTACTGAATTATTATAGTATTTGTATTGTTTTAAAATTGTTAATTAGCTATTATACTTAAATTCCTGCAAAGTTCTGGAAAATTGAGATTATGCAAAACATTAAAGTATTATAAATAAAAATATGTAAATTCATAATTTCTCATTATTACTATAAAATACATCAATAAAAGCAATAAATATGAGAAGTATGCTCACCGACGTTTTTTTGTTGTTTTGAGTATTTAAATATAAAGGTCAGTTTATTTGTTAAAGAAGTTATTTCTGTTAAACATTATGAAAAATGACGGATAGTACATATCTTAACATTTTTATTTGAAGGTTGTCTGGGGATATTTCATTTATTTGGCACTAAAACAAGAAAAAAAAAATCAAGGAAATCTGTTAAAATTTAAAATATTTTTCTTTTAAATTATTATTATTTAATCTTTAAATCACTATTTATTAATTTATGAAATATAATAAATATTTTCCAAAATTATTACAATAGGTGGGCAGGCCATTTTAAAGTAGGCTAATTTAGAATTAGGTTAAATATGACACCTGCATTTAAAATAAACATTTCTTGGGAAAATAAACTACCTTACATTTGTTATTTCCTTTAGGTCTTACTGCTGTTATTATAATTTTTATCTCAACAACGTTAATTCAATTCCATCTAAAGGTATATCAGGTTTTTGATACAATGACGTGTAAATTATTTTTAAAGTTTTTAATTTTGAACCAGTTTTTTAAATTATATTTTGATCCCCTCCCTTCCCTTAGCCATCATCTCACAATATTTTTTTATATATTTTGATAACTGGTAAAAATAAAAATATTGATGAATAATGTTTTGGATATTTTATTTTTATTTATTTCTCTTTCACATTAACCATTAGAGAAAGTTATTTATTGATTTAACATATATGTTCCATTGTAAGAGCATATTAATACATTAAATATAGAATAATTAATATGCTTATATTAGGGGAATAGATAAAAAAACTTTATTCCATGACAAAGTCCCTTAGAAGTTACAGAACTTTGCGTAATAAAAAAATATATAGCTGCCAATTGATATATTGCAATAGTCTTACAACTTTTTGTAAAATTTTTATCTCAACAACTTTAATTAAATTCATAAATTGATAGATTTAAATAGAACTTTTTTTAACAAGATGTGGTGGATGAAGTTTCTATTGTTTTTATTTTCTAGTTAAAGGAATATCAGTTTTTTGATACAACAAATTATTTTTGAAAATTAAAATTATTTTTAAAGTTTTTAATTTTGAACCAGTTGTAAATTATATTTCGATCTCCTCCCTTTCCTTAGCCATCATCTCACAAAAGTTTTTTTTAGATTTCGATAATGGAGAAAAATAAACGTATTGATGAAAAATGTTTAAAATATTTTATTTTTATTTGCTTCCCTCCCACATTAACTCGAAGAGAAAGTTATTTATTGATTAAACATACAGGCTTAATATTATTACATTAACAACAACATAATTGATATGTCAATATTATAGATAAGATTAAAAATTTGATTCTGCAGAGTTTTAGTTAGGGAAACAATTAAGAAATAGTTTCGACCTATATTGCAGGTCTTCATTAGGGCTTGTTCTCATCTCATTTTTTTTTTATTTATTTAACTTTGTCCAGGCACTGATTCAATTATATTATATTATATATTATTCTTATTGTTATGGGTATTCATGATGTGTTAAATATAAAAAGTTTTAACATGCTAAATGTTATAAGTATAGGATTGTGAGCACTTAATTTAAAGTCCATACTATATGATAAATATACTGGAGCTTCTAGTAGATTTTTTGGGCAAATTGTTTTGCAACCTTGTAATCTTTGAATGAATGAAATGAATGAATGAATGAAAAAATAACTTTATTCTGGGACATATGTCCCCTAAGAATAA
>NW_027111321.1:424583-429860 GCF_000696795.3 Halyomorpha halys | reverse complement strand
AGCTGACGAGTGTTCTGTGGAATGGAATTACGGAATTTTAAGAATTGTTTGAGTACAGTTTATTATCTTTATGAGATATTAAAATCTCCAACAGCTTCGTCATATCATCTTTTCTCCACCTCACTTGTTCCTTGTTTCCTCTCCTATTCTTTTTTATTTTTTTTATCCATTACTTTATTTGAGTTTAAAAATGTCAAAAACAAAAACAATACAAACCAAACACGAATTACCAGCAACTAACCTATCATTTTTTGTTTTTAATCCCCCTCCCTTGCCAATTCTGGTATAAGGGGTGCGGGAGCAGTGGGGTAGTGCGCTGGGGCTTGTGCATACCACTGCTCCCAAAGATCACCAATTCTTTTTTTTCCTTTTATTAAATTTTTTACTGTTGTGCAGCCCAGTACTAGGTTTAGCATCTTACTGATGGAGCTGCACCTTGTCCACTGCATCCGTTCTGTAGGTCCTTCTGGTCTCCTCTTCTGGTGGCTCACTGATGTTGGGCGGTCAAGTCCTTCCCATTGTGAAATGAGTTAGGCCCACCACCTCCCTTCACCCATAAATGAACTCCCTGAAAAAGGGATAATTCTCTTCTTCCATCAAACAGGGAAAGTCCGACTTGGCAAGGGTGAAAATCCCGGTCTTTCTCGACAGCCTGTCTCGGTGTCCTTCAATGGCGGAGCAATCTACTATTATGTGTTTTGCTATTTCAGGAACTATGCACGTGGGTCACCGGGGTCGATGTTCTTTCCAAAGCTCTCCAGCTTTCCCCGAAACCCCCCCTGTCCTGTGAGACCCAATAGTCTAGGAGAACCCATTTAGCTTCTAATCTAGAAAGGACGGTAGGAAAGAATTTTCTCAACTAACCTATCAAACTGACCACAGACAAAATGGTGTGGAACTTAGCTATTGTGTGATGTCCTTCTTTATTTAGCAGATATATTAACAGACTCTCGACCATGTTAAATATTATATCATTATAATATACTCTCAAAGAAAGAAATATTTCTCCTTTTAACGCACTTTAAGATTGTTGTAATAAATGTTACTGTTGAGCGTGATAAATAATTTTAATTTTTAATTAAATGTAAAAAATTGACTAATTAGGGTTTGAGAACTGATATAAATGATGTGGGCTGAATATTCTGCATGAAGTATTTTTTTAAATGTTTAAGTACTAAAATTGAATTAAGATTGTCCTTGAGGATGGGTGAATTTGCCGCAATGTCGGACTTATAAAGGACCAAAATGGATAAAATTTTATTTATTTAAACACTTTAAGATGTAAAACTAAAGATCATGAATATCCCTATTACTTATTTTTGGGTTTTTGTATCGTAAAATAACACAAAATTTTATTTTTTATTATTTCAAATTTATTAAAATTAGTAAATTAGAAAAAAAAATCTTGTAATATTAATATTGATATTAAAAGCAGATGGTTACAAAATTTGTTGTGCATATTTTATGCAGAAAAAGTTTTATTTCATGTTAATAAAAGTTATAATTTATTAAGTTAAATATATGTGTGAATAAATATATGTGATTTACTATTATACTATACCTTAACTATTATACCTGTCATATATTTTTGTTTATAGATTTCAAATATTTATGGATGTAAAATATGTTTGCATAGTCTGTTACTTTTAATATACTATCATAATAAACCTTTTGAATTGTGTCTAGATCTTTGAACAATATTTCTCGTTGTTTTTTAGTATGCCGGACATTCAAGTATAATATGTATAATTAGTCTTTATTGATGACTAGATAATTGTTTGGTATACAATCAATTCTTCAAGATATCTTATCCTTAAGGAACTAGAAAGAAGCAGTTTGTAGGACATAATAAAATTCCTCATCTATCTATATATGGTGCTACATCCCGTCACTGAGTCTAGGCCTCCCCCTAAAGCTTTCACCAGTTTACACGTTCAAAGTTCCTCATAATTTAGTAAAATGCTTGTAGATTTTCTTTACAAAAGTAGCACTAAAATAACATTTTGCCTGGTAGGAAGCCTAGATACTTTACTCTATCAGAGAGTTTTCATTTCTAGGATTCCGTCCACTGCCTAAGCAAGTAAATCATATCTACTTTACTATGAAAACCTGATACTCTTTTTTTAATTTATTTTTTGTTATGTTCTCAAAACATCAGAGACATGATTTTTTTCTCTTCCAAATATTGTTAGTCATAATTTTTTATGTCAATCGTTGAATGTTGTTTTGTTATAGGCAAGCAGGTTGAAGGAATTTGGCACACGGGGGTGGTGACGTTTGGCAAGGAATACTACTTCGGTTCTGGTGGAATAAATGTCATCGTACCAGTAAGGATATTATTATATTAACTTATGATATCATGTTCTGTGGCTGTTTGTATTTTGAGATATATAATGTATTATACAGCTCTGAATGTTTATATGTTTAATGATGATGTGTTTATTGTTGACTCTGGATTAATATGAGAAGGAGATGGTCGGGAGAGGGGTGTAATCAGAAGTGAACCAATTACCAACTCTGAACCAACTTGACCAAAATGCTTCTAATACGAAAATTTTAATTTTTATTTTAGGTATTGGGTTGTAAAATAAGTTCATATCGTTTTTTACTGGTGATTTCAATAAAAACTTCATATTCTTGTAAATATTTTTAATTAATTTTGATATATGATTAATTATATATATGACCCATTACATGTTGCCATCTTTCAGGTAATTTTTAATTCCGCCCTCCCAGAACTTCTAAGATTTTTGCACAATGAACTTTTCTATGTGCGTTTTGCAGTCCTCGAGCGAATTGAAGTGTTTCTGTAGATGAAACTAATAGCTAACATTGTCATGGATATGATATTTATTTATCAATGGTTCATTCATGAATAAGGGTCGTTACCATGGCGATGTTAGCTATTAGTTTCAACTAAGCTATTTTTTGCCCATCTCTGCTTGACAGTTGCCATAGCGATAACATTTACTTTTAACTGTCTAAATTAACTTCTCATCAAAATTATAAATTTAGAAAAATTATTTGATAAAATTATCATTTTAGATATAACTACTCTGTCAATTATGAATTAACTTAATTTCGTCAAAATCATTATTTAACATATAGGATTTTAGTAAAATTATTGAAATAATAATTAACTATGATTCATATAACATGGAATCCCGAAAGAAATTGTAATGATTTATAATTTTTTATTAAATTATTTAGTGTTTAAGTGTTGCTATGGATATTTATTAAAACATTATATTTAGTGGGTTACTATGGAAACATTATATAACAAATGTATCTGACTTTAAGTTTTTATTAATTTATTATTAGCACATAAATGGTAAAATTAAATTGGAAATTAAAGATGATTTTCAAAAATAACACAAATTTGATGATTTGGATAAACATTGGTTCTTTATATAAGAGAAAACATTTCTTCAGTTCGTTGATGGTGGGGACAATTTTCTCCTACAATTTTCCACTTTATTAACTAGATTTATATTTAACTTTTCGATTATGATAATTTTTAAAAAACACTTCACTATCTATTTATATCATTTATATTATCAAAATTACTAATTATTGGTTTTTTATAATTATTTATATAACATTTGTAGAAAGTTTTGAAATAAAATAATTTATTATACACATAAGTTTTCTTTTATGATTAAAATAACCATGCTATACTCTATTAATATCGATAAAAATTGTCTTCTATTATTAGTTATATTCACTTTAATTGTTCTATTCCCAATTTCTATGTTCTACTCATTGGAACAGTTAATATACTTATATCTACACCTCATTAATATACTTTTTGTTTTTGTTTAACAAGAGACTTAAATTATTACTAAAAAAAATAAATAGATAACAATTTGAGTAGAGAAATGGGAAATCAAAATAGAAAAATACAAAACTGAAATTTTACCAAATAAATGCACCTATATCAATAAGTTATCACAAAGATTAAATAGAACCATTAATAATCATGATGCACCAGGATATAAATTTGGATACATGCCTACAAATAAAATTGGTAATTAATACAATAACATGAAACGCAAAGATGATAAAAATAAATATGCGAGAGTGGTTTATAGAATAAATTGTCCTAGAGATAGTGGACAATACATCAAAGACAGAATCTATAAACACAATAATGGATGAAAAAATAATGATAACCCTAAATATAATAAAAAGACAGCATTAGTACAACTCAATGCAGAAAAAGAACATAATTTTCATTTTTAAAATGTTAAAATAGTATTTAAAGAAAAGAATAGTTTTTCAAGAAGCTATTACAATAGTAGGAAAGCAAAATTATGCAATAAATTTAAATATAACACATGCTGAACTCCTAAGTAGTCTAAACAAGAAAGGAACTCTACCTCCATTTTGCAAAACAGGAATAGTTGAACAATAAATCCAACAGAGTGCTGCACTATTGAGGAATTAATACCTTAGTCTGAACAAGTTAGTGTAAAAATGAAATGAAAAAATGACAAATGTTTTGCTAGATTTTAAAATGCAAGATAATTTAAGATTAGTTTCCAATTTATTTTTGAAAAAAAAAAACATCAATTTTTGGTTCAATCAGAAAAAAGATAAGATACTTTAGCATTGTTACAATTTTTTAAACAGGAACTTGTGCATTATATTAATGTATATATTTCAGGAATAAAAGCCCTGAAACAATGAGATTAGAAGAAGAAAAACAAATTAATAATAACTTAAAAGTACTTCCTTATGTTGTATACACGAAACTATATTTTAGTAGTGTGACTGGGGTGAGGAAGATTGTGTTTGAGAATGGCCATCGAATTAGGGCTGAAACGTCACAAACATATTTAAAAAATATATAAAACTGTTTATTGTTATATAGTTTTTTAATAAAAAATTCTGGGTGATATGTGGTCCATATCCTTAATCATTTTGAGTGATATCCATTAAAATAAATTGTTTTAAAAATATAAAAATCTTTTGGATGCTCCTTGATTTGTAAGAAATAGCCAATTACAAATAGAGTAAATGGAGGACTTAGTTGAGGACTACATCAAAAAATGTTTTATTATTTTTGTTATTAATTTTACTTTTCTCTCTTATCAAGAATCATTATTTTTATCTATTTATTTTATCATAATTTTTTTTTAATGATAATGTTGCATCTAGTTAGGGGTGTCTTCTGTACGAGACTATACCCCCCATTATGTAATATCATATATGTAATAAAAGGATTTTTCACTGAAATTTATGTGAAATAAAAAGATAAATCTTCTATTTTAAAAA
>NW_027111321.1:422914-424520 GCF_000696795.3 Halyomorpha halys | reverse complement strand
AAAAAAATTTATATTTGAAAATTATGATTCTGCAAATTAAATACTTTTTCAATGATATAAGATTTATTGTTAAAGTAACTATTTTGATTCACATATTCGTATTTTGATAATTATTTCATGTTTTGGATTTATAATTGGTGACTGATATATTATTTTATGATAATATTCCAAATAGTTTATTGTTAACATATCAAGTAATATAATTTTACATAAAATATAGACAAAATTTTATAAATAGATTTATGGATATGCATTCCTGTGAACAATACCGATGAAGCTATCCGAATGAATTGTAACATTAGAAGATCTAATTTTAGCTCCCCCCCTTCTTTAAAAATATACCCGGAGTCAGCTACCGGTATCTTCCCTTCTTACTGTCTCTTTGTGTGTGTGTGTGTTCCAGTGTTAATCAGGCTTATGTGTATGTTTATCAAGTTTTTTTTTTTTCATGTTAATAACATTGTTATTTTTGTAAACTTGTAAAATAAAAATAATAATTTCAGATTTGAAAAATGTGTTGTGAATAATTTTAATTTTTTTATTTTTAGTTTTTGATGAGTTGTATTGAATGTTTGTTTTAAATCATTTTTGTAGGGTACTTTATTGCATGAACCTCTGAAAAAGATACTATTAGGCAAGACATTCATTCCCGAACAGGTCTTCGATGAATATTTAAATGGTTTAGCCGAATCGGAATTCAGGTAAATATCACCATGTGCATGTTCATGTAGAAATGTATCCTTACTATTTAGGATAGGATTTTTATGTTCTCAAATTTTTTTTTTTTACAGTATCTATATACATTTTTATGCTTTTAGGGAACATTATGTGATAGTTTTAATAATTTTATTTTTTAAATATTTATTTTTATTTTTCAGGAATAATATCCTTTATATTACTTTTTTATTCTTATCTCATCAGGACAATGTTTCAAGCTTTTTTGGAATAATTTTTACCCATTGTTCAGCTCTAAAATAAAATTATTATAATAAAAAGTTTTTCATGTCAAATTTTACATTGAATTTATTAAATAATTTAATATTTTATACTATTTATACATCTAGTTCACTACTCAAAAAAAATTTATAAATGTATAAAGTTTTTTGTGGATTTGTAAATTTCTTTTATGTAACAACATTATTGAGAGATTTTTTTGAAAAATAAGTTCTAATTTTGCATCTTATACTTAACTTTCTTTCCCCAAACTGCTGGTTCATGTTGTTACTAGAATAGATCAAAATCTGTTCAACCAATATTAGCTTAATAGAAGTATCAGAATCATAAAAATTTTGTTGTAAAACTAATACATTATTAAAAATATTAACATTTAAATTTTTATTATAAACTAAGAAATAATGCTTATTAATTATTTCTAGAAAAATCCATGATGTTTCTGATATTGAAGTACATTTGTTTAAATATTAAATAGATTGAAATGAGAGTTAGCAAGTAAGTCATTCATGAAAGATCTATTCAACATGAACATGTTTTTTTTATTAAAAATATATTTTGTTTTAATGTATTTAATTTTCTATTTTTCAAAATTTTTAGTTGTATTATTATTACTGTTCAAATAAATTAAAATATTTTTACAAGAATTTAATTT
>NW_027111321.1:412381-422419 GCF_000696795.3 Halyomorpha halys | reverse complement strand
AAAAAAAAAAAACCCCTTAGTACTTACTTACAAATTATTATTTATAATTAAAGTATCTTTTTTACATATTTTTATGTATTTAACCGCTTTTTTATATATTTTTTCTTCTAACTACATATTTACCTTTCCATTTGATACTCATTTTTTTAATCCAAAGGAATTTTTATTTTTTATATTAGAAAAAATAAATAAATTCATAAATGAAAATTTCAACACAGATTGAACACAAAATGTAGAAATCACAAAAATAAATAATTCATAAAAAGTATTAATGATCAGTTATTTAAAGGTAAAATTAAATAATTATAAAAAAATACACAGTAAGTTAGCAAATATTTTGAGTTTAAAATTGTAACTTTTTTTTTTTTTTAAAGTTAATATTGACAAATACTTGATTAATTAGGCAACTTGGAAAACTGATCGTAAATAATATGTTTATTTTTACATAAATATTTAATAAAAATATTTAATATTAAAAAAATGGGAAAACAACATTAAAAGGATGAAGTAAAAACCAAATAACAAATAAAACATTTTTAATTTGTAAAAGGAAAGTTCAAAAAAAGAAAAAAAAATACATTTAATTGTAATGGTTGTTTTATTAAGTCATTATCATAAATAAATCTGATAATAAGATGGATCTTTAAATTTTCAAAAACAAATTATCGACCATGTGTTGATGGATATCCTCAGAGGAATAGAGGCATACGCAATTAAGTCTCTAGAACTAAGCTCACAGATAATTGAGAATTATCTGTGTTTCAATTTTCATCTATGAATTTATTTATTTTTTCTAATAAAAAAAAATGAAAATTCCTCTGGATTAAAAAAGTAAATATCAAGTGGTAAGGTAAATATGTAATTAGAAGAAAAAATATATAAAAGAGCGGTTAAATACATAACAATATGTAAAAAAGATACTTTAATTATAAACAATAATTTGTAATTAAGTACTAAGGGTTTTTTTTTTAGCTTCATTAATTTTCCTTTTTGGAAATAACACGATTTATATTACTTCTTTATTCTTATCATGTCTGAACAATACTTTCGGGCTTTTTTGCAAAAAGGAATTTCCAAATCCACAATAAACTTTTTACATTTATAAATTTTTTTTGAGTAGTGAACTAGATGTATAAATAGTATAAAATATTAAATTAATTTTATTTAATTTTTAAATTATTTAATTAAATTCAATGTAAACTTTGTTATGAAAAACTGTTTATTATAATAATTTTATTTTAGAACTGGACAATGGGCAAAAAGGCTTGAAACGAGTCAAAAAATTGATGAGAAATAAGTCAAAAAATTTATTGAATACTCGCCCATAAAGCTATTAACATTTTAGTCTTACATCAGAGCTAAGTAAAAATCAAGATAATAACTATGATAGCATAAAAAAATAAATAAAATAAAATTTAAAAAAATTAATAAATAAAAAAGTATAACAAGAAATTAATAAAACGCCAATCAGTAGCCAGTAATCTCTCCCCCTCTCCCTTTGGCTTACATAGCTTGATATTATATCTCTTTATTTTGTTACTTTTACTTATATATTTTTATTAAATCTTGTATATTATTTATTTTTCCTACATTTTTCATTATTTATATTTTTTTACTTCTTTCAAATATATAATTTTTTCCTTTCATATTTTTAAAATTTTCCGATTCTGTTTGTAATTGTCTCATATCACTACTTACTACCCCTTTATTACAAGTTATATTATTTTATCTTATTCTACTAATTGATATTTTTTTAATTTCTTGTGACACTATTTTTATTTTAGGATGGTTATTATCTTGATTTATACTTAGGCCCAATGAAGACCTGAAATTTAGACCGACATGTCAGAACTAAATAAAAAATAAGTTTTGCTTATTTTTGTTCTTCGCTTCACTGACCACACCCTTTTACTTATATTAAGATCTACAGTCAACAACTAATTTACCATTAGGAATCTTTCCAACTAAAATTTTTTTTTTTTTTTTTTTTTTTCGGCCAAGACTCCCATTGGAGTCCTATACTGCCTAACCATGGTTGGGGGTCAAAGTTCTTCATTTTGTGGGACCGCCACTCAATGAAAAAAGTCAACGTCCCAGGCTGGATTCGAACCAGCACCGCCAATAGACATCAAATTGGTAAGACTGTGTCTTAACCACTGAGCTACGGGCGGCCCAAACTAAAATTTTAATGTTTCTGGAAAAAATAAGTCTATAATGATGTTAATATAGTTGACAGTTGATGCTGAGATAAATAGAGAGAACACCGATAAGTAAAGGTTATTTTTTAGACCTTATAGACCTAAATTTCAGACTCATCATTATCAGAGTGACTGTAAGTAAGCTCAAGAACGAGTGAAATTTCTGCGCAGTCGTACTCATGAAGGCCTGAAATCTATAGAAATAAACTTTAGTCATTGATTATTTTTCTTTTCATTGACCACACTTCTCCCCTCCTCCGGACCAGCTTCACCTAAAGAAATTGACTGTATTTTGAAATTTTTTTATACATCTGAGTTAAACAAAGATTAATTAATTGGATAGTAAAATTGTGGGAATAGTTTTTATATACTAATTATATTTTATGTTAAAAATCAATAATATTTATTCCTATTTTAGGAAAACTTTAAATAAAATTTTTTAGAGTGATAGGGTCATTTATTCTTGCAGGGGCGATCAGTACGACCTTCTAAAGCATAACTGCAATAACTTTTCAGACACTCTCAGTCGATTTCTCGTCGGCAACGGAATACCAGATTACATTTTGAAACTTCCTGAAGAAATTCTTAGCACGTAAGTGTGCGCTGAATTTTGAAATTTATTATTTATCAATCAAAATTGATTATTAACATTTTGTGTTTAAAAATTTATTATTTGAACATTTTATATTTAAAAAATTACTATCTATCAGTCGAAATTGGGCAGCGTTATGCAAAAACCTACCAACTCACAAAAAACATGAATTCGATATAAATGGAAATTAAAATTTTCACATAAAATTAAATTCAGTTTAAAATAACTAAGAAAATTTATCTACAAATTTGATTGATTATGTTCACTTTCCGGGGCAAATTGACGTAAACTTAGTAGAAAACTACGAAGTGGGTTCTATGCATTCTGCTAAAACTAAATAAATTCTAAATGACATGTAGCTTGGTTAATGGTCAGTTTGATTTGCATTTTAAGTAAAATAAAGCTTGGTTGGTTTCTGCAAATGGTAGAGCGGCTTCTTTTTGTTTTAATGTTGTATAGTACAATTTGGTTGGTTTCTACAAATGGTAGAACTGGCAGGCCTGTTTTAGTTGGAATGTATTTAGCACAATTTTTATTATTTTTCGGCTTGGTAGGTTTCTGCGTAATGCAGCCCAATTAATTATTAATTTTGAGCAGTTTATATTTAAAAGTTTATTATCTATCAATCAAAAATTGATTATCAATTTTGCATATTATTGAACTCCATAGTATTAAAAAAATTGTTAATAATGAAAATATCAAATTTCATATTTTTGAACATTTTATATTAAAATGAATTATCAATCAAAATAGTTAATCAATTTCATGAACTTTTGAGCATATATTAAAAAAATTACTAGTAATTTTGTTTATTATTAAATATTTTAGTAAAAAAAATTATTATAAATCAAAATTGATAATCAGTTTTGCTTATTATTAAACATTTTATATTTAAAAAATTACTAATAATCAAATTTGCATATTTTTTAACATTCTTTATTAAAGAAATGATCATTAAACAAATTATCAATATTATTTAATTATAAATTTTGTATATTATTGAACATTTTATATTAGAAATTTATTACCAATCAAAATAGTTTATCAATGTTTCATACTATTGAACATAATATATTAAAAAAACATTATCAATTTTGCTTATTACTGTACATTTTATGTAAAAAAAAGTTATTATAAATAAAAATTTATTGTCAATTTTTTATATTATTGATTTTTTTTTCTATTATTAAAAATCAGCATTGATCATCAATTGTGTTTATTATTGAACATTTTATATTAAAAATTTACTATCAATTTTGCTTATTATTAAACATCTTATGTTAAAAATTTATTATCAATTTTGCATATTATTTCACATTTTATTTTAATAAATTTGTTATTAATGAAATTATTAAACTGCATATTTTTGAATATTTTATATTAAAAAATTTATTATTAAACAATTTATCAATAAAACTTAATTATAAATTTTGAACATTTTATATTTAAACATTTATTGTCTATCAATCAAAATTGATTATAAACTTTGCACATTATTTGACATTTCTATTAAAAAAATTGTTATTAATGAAATTATCAAAGTATGTATTTTTTAACTCTTTATATTCAAAAATTTATCATTAAACAATTTTTCAATCACATTTAATTATAATTTTGTATATTATTGAACATTTTATGTTAAAAAATTATTATAAATCAATATCGGTCATAAATATTGCTGATTATTGAACATTTTATTTTAAAAATTTATTATCTTCACTCAAAATTTGTTATCAATTTTGAACATTTTTATTTATCAAATTTACTATATATCGATCAGATTGTCATTCAAAATTTATTATAAGTTTTGCATATTATTGAATATATTATATTAAAAAAAATTAATACCAATAAAATTTATTATTAATGTTACATAATATTGAACATTTTATATTAAAAATTTTAATATCAGTTTTGTATATTATTGAACATTTCATCCTTTTTTTTTATATTTAAAGTGTACGTGTAATTTCTCAGGCCTTTTGGGCAAAGATTTCAAGGATTGATTGAACAGATCAGTCAGAATTCTCCAAACTTGCAGCCTGTCCAACGGAGAGCTGCGTCACCTGAATTCTACCAGTTGAATTCAGACATCGAAGCTGCAAGGTAAATACATTCATAGCTATGATAAAATTTTATTCTGTGTACAAAGGATGATAATAATAATGTATTTATTGAAAAATTTTGTGTGCGCGTGCGTGCGTACATTGCACTCTTAATCTAAGACCATCGGACAAAAAGACCAATGATAGACAATTATAAGTAAAGGTTGACTCTAATCATTATTTAAATTAAATTGAATTACACTGTATACTCTAAAAGATCGGTCCCTGCCTTTTTACTTAATATTTGATGACACTCTCCTACAGGATGATATCCAGAGGCATATCTCTGCCTCATGCGACAACATTCTATTAGTCTTTGTAATCCCCAGCAGAGCCAATCTCGGTATAGTGGCTTCTCCTCTGCTAATACTGTGAGAGGTTCAGGCTCCATGTAGAGGAAGCTTATCTCAGGATACCCTGGACCATACCTTTATAGATGTTCATTGTGGTGTGATACCTGGGGCCCCAAAACATATCCCATATCCTTGTGATTCCATTTAGTGATAGGGTCACGCAAATCCCTTAAGTACCCCTGGTGAGTAGTATCGTCAAAGCCTCTTGTTATTTTCACTCTAATGTATGTTACCTCCTCACATGGTCTAATCTTTTCTCCTTGGATATCCAGGATGATAGGATGGATGAGTCCTGTTGGTGGAGTATCTCATGAATATGGCCTGAGTCTTGGTTGCTTCCGTGCAAACCTCTCTGCTTCTTTCTTCAGTCTGGCACTGCTGTTCTCGGCTTTGATGACAGTCAGGTCATTGAGTTAGGCCAGTGACAAGGAACCCTCTATCTTATAGCTCCTCTCTAGTTTCCACACAGCCAGACTAAGGACTGAGCCCTCTGAGCATCCTCTTTTGATTTTCCTTTCGACCTCATAATAGTTACCCCTAACCCTGACACTCCTATTACTGAGATAACTTATCTATATAGATTATTGGGGATTTCAAACTCTTGCAACTACTAAAGTACGCAAAGTAAAGTAGTCTAAAGTAGGCTACCATACATTGTCAAAAGTGAAGGGTATGTTGAACTGGATCAAAAGGACATATTTCTCTGCTCACCTTTCCACATTCTCATGCACTCTCAGAAGTATGCGCATCTGTAATATCCTAAATATGAGTCGAGCCAAGCTTTTGTGTATAGCTTGTAGCATTGAAGATTGGTCTGAGGCTGGATGCTGTCATGTGCTCCAGGACCTTGCTGACGACAGGGAGGAGGCATATTGGCCGATAGGCCTTCAGTGATTCCTTATCCTTCCCTCCTCCTCTGAAGAGTAATTTCAAGTCTGTAATCCTCCACTTTATTGGAAAGTATCCCTTATCCAAGCCCTCGTTAAAAATCCTCAACAGTTCATCTTCTATATAAGGGAAACTGTTTTTAAGGATTGCTGCATTTATGCTATCCTATTCTTATCTATTCCTGGAGCCCTCCTGATCCTTAATCTATTCCCGGTAAGACAGCTTCACAGCCACCGTCATCTGTAGCAGTTTGGCTTTGCCTAGTGCTACCCTGTACAGGATATCTCAGAGGATTCTTCTGACTCTATGATTGACTCATTGTAGGACTTTTTCTTCTGATGACACATTCGATATTCCTCTCTTCTCATTCCTGCATTCCTTGTACATACATCTGACCCTGTAGTATTCTTTCATTAACTGCATCAAGGCTAACTTTCACAATTGGCTCTGTAAAAGTGTCCATTAATTTATTACTGACAAATTTGGGGCGAAGGTTGAATCTTATATTTTACTATGAGAGAGTTAATATTTTTAAACCAGAATATATATTTTTTATATTGACTCCTGAGCTAAAAAACTTATGAGCCAATTTTTGGTATTTATAATGCTTTGAATGTACCAAAGATGTGATTCAAGGTGTGAATAACAAAGGATAACATTATGCATTTAGAGCAGGTAACTACATCAGGGGTTGGTTTATGTTAATTTAAAAACCAAACTTATATTAATCAGTCAGAATAAACTATTCTCAGGGTAAGGTTAGCTCTAGAATAAAATTTATTTAAAAATAGTTTACTCTGAGGCTAAATGGTACGCAACATTATATTTTAGTCCCGTTATAGGTAAATCCAAGATTATATCCATCCTTGATTCAGTAACCTGCCCTTTGCGCTATTTATATTTTTTATTTGTTATAAGTTATGAAAATATTGTATAATTTTTATACTATTGTTATCAAAGAACTCATATTTAAGGCGTATTTAAAGTCCACTATATATATCAATCAATAATTCTTTATCTTTTTATAAATTATTATTATTAGTATTATGTAATTGTTAGTATATTTTAAAATTATTTCTCCAATAGACATTATTCTTCTCTACTGAAAGAAAAACGTAATGCTCTGTGTGAAAAATTAGCAAAGCGAGAAAAAAAGAAGAATAAAAAGAGACGGAAAGAAATTGGAAGGTGATGATGCTTTTGTGATTGTGCGCTGCACTTTATTAATAATAAAGGAGTTTTAATTATGTTTCCTTATGTGTGCTGCACTTTATTAATAATAAAGGAGTTTTAATTATGTTTCCTTATGTGTGCTGCACTTTATTAATAATAAAGGAGTGTTAATTATGTTTCTATGTGTGTGCTGCACTTTATTAATAATAAAGGAGTTTTAATGATGTTTCCGTATAACAATAAATTAAAGCTAACAACAGCATTTTTTTTTTTTTTTTGTGTGTGTGAAATTAGAATCATTTTTATTGGTTTGTGATTAATATTATATTACATTTGATGATGAGAGATGGTTTTTCATTTTTTATTGACCTAAAACTTAAATTTTTTTTTTTAATACCTATTTAAAAGTATAAAAGTGTGTGCACATCTTACACACACACACACACACACCATTTTGGGAGACTTGCTTATTTAAATTCAGGGGTTTTTAAAACATATATTTCCATCAGAAACTCAGATTCAAAATTTTTCACAATTGTAATCTCTATTTTAGACAGAGTGGGGAGGTTGTTATTCATTATTTGGGTCCATCACAAAATAATTGTCAACTCCCCCACTCAGGCTGGACTTGAACCATCACCGCTTCTTACCTGAGGTTGCTAAAGTGACCGGCACAGTTGGCGCACTTGGCAACTATTTCACATGTTCTGTCTGCCAGAATGTGCTTTTGTCTTCCATTACACTGTGTGCATTTCTAGGCTCTTTTAGATTAAAATCTTTATGTGCATATATCTCCGACACCTCATGCATTAGTTTTTATGTGTTATGTACCAGTTTCGGAACAACTAAAGTATTTTGTATTTAATAATTCTTAGAAATGTCAACAAACATTTCCTGAAGTTTATTTCTTGAGAAGGTATTTCTGGTCGATAAGTCATGTTAACACATTATTATGTACACACATAAATTAACATTTATTTCTAATACTTGGAGTTAAACCCTCTAAGATTATAATTTTAAAAATTAGCTTTTTATTAACATTCTAATTTACTCCTTAAGGGAGGGGAAAAAAAAAGTGAAAATCCTAATAATCAAATCAGTTTGATGCCAACAGAAAACAAAACTTATTCCATAAGTCCTATAAACTTATTTTTCTCTTGCAATACTTGTCTGAAATACGATATGTTGATATCTAAAGAATATTAGTTCTAATTCTTTATTTATGAGAATGAGTGATGTATCGTTAAGGGATGCTATATTATATAAATCAAACAAATTATTTAAGTTTTCAACAATATCGATGGCTTGCTTCTTACTTCACAGTAGTACTAAGTACAATTTAACGAACTTTATGAAAAATACGATTGATTAAAGGTTCTCTCTTTTTGGAAAATATAAATATAAATCTGTTCAGTATAAAAAATAATCAAAAAGTAATTTTCCTAAAAAAAGAAAATCTTTAACTCACTGTCCCAATTCAATAGTATAACATCTCAAAAAAATGATTATTTTGAGATATACATGTAATCTTAGCAATAAAGATAAGATCTACTATACATTAAAACATATGTCATAAATTCTAAGTAAAAAGAAAAATTTGAGATTTTACAGTTTTATTTTGTATTCATCTCACTCTTATTGATAAGATTTCATGCATATCTCAGCGAGCGTGGTGGCATTGTGGTAAGGCACAATGCTACTAACTCCAAGGATCCGGGTATGAATCCGGCTGGGCAGATAATTATTCTCTTTTACATTGTAGCCTTCAGTCAACCCTGTGGTTTATGAAGCCCTCCTGAGGTCCATCCAGCCTTATAAATTGGGTACCCTTACTTGGGGAAAAATCTGGTGGTTGAGCGTGATCTTGAAAAATCACCTTCTTGTATATAACCATTGTTCTAAAAACAGTGCTTCCATACAAATGACCCTGTAGGTGTTTGCATTATTATTACATACATGTCTCAAAATAACCATTTTTTGAGATGTCATACTGTTGAACTGGAACAGTGAATTGTATTTTTCATACAGTTAGTGGAAATGTACTTAGCACCACTGTGAAGTAAGCCGTCAATGTATCATCATTTTTTAAAAATTTGTAATATCTAAAAGTCAAAAACTTAAAATATAAAATAAAAAAATACAATGTTTTCAATACATACTTTATTGTATTTTTGGATGCTTTGGGGTGACTTTTTGTCATAAATGGACAGGGCTTATGTCAATCAGTAGAGAAAACAATCACCAACAAAAATATTATTTTTAAATTATGAATGGAATAGAAATTTTTTGTGGTCAAAAAAACTCAAATAGTAGATAATTATACTATTTTATTGAGCCAATGTTTCGTCCCATGTTGTAGGGCTTCGTCAGGGCTAAAAAAGATACAAACACTATAGTTACAAGAAGGAAAAAAAAAGAAAAAACATAAGTGTAAAATAAGAGACGTATAAAAAAATAAGATATAATAAAAAAATTAAAGGTTGTAAATAGTTTGTGTATTTAAGGTTAATTTAATAAATTTATTAATTTAATAAATAGTTTGTTAATTAAAGGTTGTCTCATTTGATCTGCATTTTTTTTCTTTTTTCATCTCTTTATTTGTACTTTCTTTAATATTTCTTCTCTTATCTACCTGTTAGTATTACCCTTTTCATTTACTATTTACAACCTTTAATTTTTTTATTATATCTTATTTTTTTACATTTTATACCCCTGTTATTTTACACTTA
>NW_027111321.1:396667-410862 GCF_000696795.3 Halyomorpha halys | reverse complement strand
TAAACAAATATATAATAAAAAATAATTTAAACAAACATCTATTTTATGCAAATAGAATACATTATACACTTACATTTATATATCAATAAATAAAAAATCATTATTAAAAAAGTATGTAATACAATAATTTTAAAAAAATCCATTATTTACCAATATAATGCCATTTAAAATTATTTAAAAATCAATATATAAAAAATAATTTTGATTTTCAAGTTTTTTTTTTTTTGTTTTTTTTAAATATAAAATGAACCTTTCTACAAATAGAATGGTTGATTATGATGAATATTAAATATTAATGCACATAAAAATTGTACTGACCAAGTAAAGACCTAAAGTTTAGTTGTTAAATCTATAATATTTCGTGATCTATCTATAATATCTGACTCTTCAAACAGACAATTATAGCGAGTAGGTTGGTCGATATATGACCTGTCACAATCTCACAAAAGGCACATCATAACACAAAAAAAGGCAATCTTTCCACGCCGGACCCGCCGTGATAATAAAATTATCATATATATACACATAGATACATGTTATTATAAAAGATAGGTATGGCACTGTAACTCCAGTTAAAGTCGGGATGATTTGATGCTCTTTACCTTTTTCATTTATTTTTTTATAAAGTGCTTTCTTCATCGGTTAAACTTAATTTTTTATGACCCATTTTTGTTATTCCACCTTTATGTTAAATGAAATATTACAAGATGATTATATGTAAAATGAAATATTACATGGTGATCACTGAAACCTTTTTTATATAATAGAGATTCATTATTATTTTATTTTTATACCAGATCGGCCTGGTGGGCCTTACATGGTTGATATAACTTATATTATATATATATTTTTTAACTGTTGATTAGGAGGGGGTATAGTCATACAAATGACACCCCTAACTATATAAAATGTTCTTATTAAAAGAAAAAAAATAATAATAAAATAAATAGATAATTCCTTCTTAATAAAGGAGGAATGTAAAATTAATAACAAAAAATAATGATATTGGTACACTTAAATAAAACAAACAATTGTCTTCTAATAGTAAAAAGAAACAAGTTAATTTGAAAAAGGGAAGAGAGAAGAAAAGAGAAAAAATAAATAAACAAAAAAAAAAATAATAATAAGTAAATAGAGGTAGTGTGACTATAAATTTATAAAAGAATGTCCTGCAGCAGTCTGGGCTTCAGGCGGTTTTGGTTGGGTTTCCCAGGTTGTAGGTCACTGCTCCTTTAACTGTCGACAACTCAGAATGGAACTTCATGAACTATTTTTTGATATAATCCTCTATTGACTTCATTTGTAATTTGCGATGCAATTGGCTATTTCTTATGAACCAAGGAGCATTAACTGCGATTCTTAGGACTTTATTTTGAAAAGATTGTAGTTTTTTCCTTTTCGTGAAGGATGCCGTTCCCCAGACTTCACAGTGGTACATCAGCAGTGGCCTGAGGATTGTTTTAAATATAAGAACAGTTGTTTCTGGTTTTAGTTTGGAATTTCTGGAGGAGGCGATCTAGGTCAATTCCCTGGTATCTTACTGTTTTGCTGGCTGGATTCCATTTCACATTTTTACCTTTAAGGATTAGATCCGGTGGATTTGGTCGGCGTCGAAGAGTAAAAACTTTTGAGTTGCACTTTTCAATGTTCAAGCTAATCATCCATTTTGTGAAATATTGTTCTTGATTATTAAGGTGACTTTGCAAAGTGTTTCTAGCTATTATTATGTCATCATGTTGAGAGAACACAGCTGTATCGTCAGTGAACATAGCTATGGAGGTGTGTGTGGACTGGACGATGTCATGAAGGTAAAAGTTGGAATTATTTTGATCCTTTGAAAAAAAGAATTAAGATGTTTTTTTATAACTGATTCTAGTAATTTTTCAAAAATGGGTAATAAACTGATAGGTCAATAGCTGCTGATTTGTTTGGCGTTCTTACCAGGCATGTGAATTACTATGAGTTCGGCTTTCTTCCATGTATCCGGAAAGTATCCAGTACGAAGGCAACTGTTGAAAATTGACGTAATAAAAACGACAGCTTTTCTGGTTAACATTTTGATTGCTATGACTGGGATCAAATCATGGCCAGGACTTTTCTTTATCTTGAGCTTTTTAATCAGGTCCTGGATTGCTTTTGGGGATGTGAATTTAAGTGGGAGTTCAACTGTTGCGAGTGGGAGATTTACATACTTGTCAATTTGATCAGTGACTAAGTTCAGACGTATTTCTGTGTATATAATAGAGAGAAAACATATTATTTTCTTTAATGGCTGTAGTTTTGGATAGGACTAAGTTAAAGCATTGATTATAATTTTTTAATATGATTGACTTTGTTCCATTAGTGAAAGCAAGACCTCAGAAGAAAGAAGAATGTCTGCCGAAGACGGACAGCCAGAAGTAGCGGCTATTGATGAGCAGTTAGAACAAGATGCGAATGCTCGACTGAGTGCTTTTGACGAGGAAGAGCGCAAGGAACGTGAGGAAAGGCGAAGGAATCGGGAACCTCCAATAGTATTTAAAGATGCAGTTGATGTAAGTTTATAAGCTAAGTATTCAGTAATGTTTTACATTAAAAATTTTTATTGAGTAAGAGATAATTTAATAAAGAATTAATACCTTAATCAAAAATAGTAAATAGCAATAAAGAGTTTTCAAGAAGTAACAATAATTAAAATAATAACTTTTGAAGGGTTTTGATATAAATCTCTTTCTGAAATAAGAATTGCAATAGTTATTAATACAGTTTTAGCTAAAAAAAATATAACCCTTTAGGTTATGTAATTATTATTTATGTGTATTTTTCTCCAATTAAAATAATAATTAAAGCACTTGGTTGTAAAAGATGATATTTAAGATTTTTTGTAAACAGAAGTTTTTGTATTACCAGATTTATGTATAGATTAATGAAAGAATTATTCATTTTTTTTTTACAGGATAATTTTGGTGTTAAATTATATTTAATGATTTGTAAATCATCATAACCAACAAATATTATAACATCATTAAAGTTTTTATTTTGTCAGTAACAATGTTTTACAACCAAATGCCTCAATTATATAATTTTTGTATTTGTAGAAACAGCTCACATTTTAAGTCATTTTGAAAGTACGTTGTTAACCAAATTACATCAAGAACCGTTTAACCTCAGTGAATTAATAATTATCTTGCTGAATAAAAAAAAAAGAGATTGGATTTTTCATCGAACGGAATCAGAAATATGTTGGGATGGATAACAAAATCCATTATCACAAGGCTAGGCCTGAACTTTGAGAGCCTCTGCCTGACTTGACTAATCAAACCTTTTGGACGTGTCCATATGCTATAGTGCTGGATCTAATAATGCCCATCAACAAATCCATAACCCCAGCAGAAGAAATAAGGACTGTGGTATTGGCCATTATAGCCGAGCGCTACCCTGAGCTAGAATGGATCCACATATACACTGACACTGACGGGTCAGCTACAGAGACAAATAAAAATGTGGGTGCAAGTGTCTATAGCAGCCTGTTCCAACTGTCAGCACCTGCTGGAGCAAACACTACCAATTTTGATGGAAAGGTAGCTGCTATTACTTTGGCTTTAGAAAAGCTTACTCACACCAGCGAAAAGAAGATAGTTCTGCTGTCGGATTCTAGGGCAGCCCTGCTGGCAATAGCGTCTGGACATCCCTTGGCTAATGCTTGAATTCTCACATGCCAGAAAACTATAGAAAGTAAAAGAGAATTACTTAAAGTATTGGTAATGCAGTGGATTCCAGCCCATTGCGGTTTACCTGGTAATGAGGAGGCGGATTGACTTGCATGGTTAGGGGCTAGCCAACCACAGCCGCTTCTTCCTATCACCATGGACATGGCGAAAGAAATGGCCTGAAGCACTATCACTGAAAGAGCAGAGGAAAGGAGTGGAGGAGAATGTGGGGGCAAGAATCTGGGCGGCATTGCTAGACCCTAAGAGTGCCCTCCTTTGACTTTACCAAGAGCGGTGGCAGTGGCATGCTTTAGGTTGGCCACTGGACATGACTATTTGCGGCACCGTCTGAAGAAAATAGGAGTGGCTGAGTCTTCAGACTGCGTCCTGTGTAGAGATGGTGAGATGACCGGTGATCATATATTTACATGTGCGGCAACGGCGGACTAAATTACAGACAGGAGTTACTTGAGCAAAGCTAAAGTATACTGGGCTGTTCGAAACAAAATGGCAGAAATGCCTCCTTTGGCATAGGGAAAAAAAAATATGTTGGATGGTCCGAAACAGACATGAATCCAATTACTTAACTGGAAAATCAGATATCAGATCCAATATGAGTGAATATACCATGTATTTACTACTAAAATACTTCAACTAATCACTTTTCATTTCTAAATTTGTGATGTTATTTCTTCAGTTTCTTGCATTGTTTGTCAAGAGTAATAAAAGTGTTCTATCTTGTAAGCTTTTTCGAAAATGGCTTGAAATTATGAAATTAAGTCACAGGAGGTTTATCGAAAACTGAAATTGGAATAAAATAAGGTTTACCGACAACTACAGTTGAAACAATGATTAAAGCCAAAAATAAACTGCTATATGAAATACATAGTCCTTCCTCTAGGAATTTGGGTAGATATTTAAAATAAAAAGTAAATGTTGAGTAATCGACTTAACACATTAAGATATGTTTTCTTCCGCACCTTTGATTGTGTTTATTTTTTTTATTTCAGTACTTTCTGTTTTTTAATTATGAGAGATAGTTGACCGTGGATGATGAATGAGGAGAAGATGGTTGGGGGTGCGGTCAATGAAAAATCAGAAGTTAATCGTACTTGAAAGAAAGTTAATCGTACTTATTTGTGTTTTTCATTGACCGCACCCCCAACCATCTTCTCCTCTTTCTGTTTTTTAATTTATTTTGTATTATTCTTGCTTCTTTAATATTATATGAGTAGGAGATGGTTGGGGGTGCTGTCAGAATATAACACAAATAAGTTGAAATAACTTATTTAATAGTGCCAACATGGCGGCTAGAATATATTATATTTCATTATTATAATTTATATTATATTTGATCTTAAATTATTATCAATCAACTTCTATCCACTTCTATTGTTATTAATCGACTACTTTCTACTTAATTTATTATATGTTTTTATGTATATTTCCAAATTTGTTTGTTTATTATTTTCCTTTATTTTTAAGTTTCTCTGAGTGATGGTTGTTTTCTCTTTTTTCCTTTTTAGTCCTGATAAAGGCCTGAAATTCAGGTCGAAATATCAGCACATATAAATAAGTTTTTGTTTATTTGATGACCGCACCCCAAACTATCTTCTCCTCATACTAATTTACGGTAAAATAACAATACCTCATTATATTTTTTTACATTTCTGTCGAACAGGACTCGACTTAAAAAACTTTCCAAGAAACAGAATTTAACATTAGTATAAGGACTTTCTGTAGTTTTATTGGTTATTTGGTTTATGATTTATTTATCTTTTTAACATCTTTATTTATCAGGTTCATATAGCATTTGACACGCTGGTCGGCCTCATAGATGGCAAGTTGCATGAAGAGGAACAGCTTTCGCTTGAAGAACTTCACAAGTACATGCTCGAGGATGAAGGCTCTTGGGCTCTTGGAGAATCATTTCTTGTCTTTATAGGTCAGTTGTTTATACCTCTATATTGTGTAAACATTTTTTTAACAAAACTTATTTAATACAGATATAAGGATTATTTTATTATTGGTGTGAAACGTGATTGAATTTACAATGTTAAGCAAGCTAACTATTAATGAGGATGTTCACTGATCATTGTGGACTTTATATGTTGATGATAGCTTAGCAAAAGGGTGCATATTCTAATATTGGTTTATGATGATAAAATGCAATATCTTTACCACTGAATTGAAGATGAAAGAAAAACCGGAATTGATAACGCCCATGAGGAGTCCATTATGCTGGTGATCCAAATCAAGTTAGCTCAATGCCTTCCCAGGATGTCCAGTCCTCAGGTGAACCTGATAAAAATATTTTGCCTCTTCTCTATTATATATTCAAAATATCAATTGTGGCACAATTGTTTAAAGTTTCTTGCTATGAATACCGATGTAGCTTATTTTCTCTTTTATTATTTCCTGAATTTATTGGAAATACTATAAAGTATGAAAATGATTCTATTTGCTAAATAGCAGCAATTCTGCTGGCTTTGTAAATGGAGCAGCTATGTTGACTATTTGAACAATGTTTAATTTTGTTTGCTATATTGTTCTCGATATGACTGTCAAAAATCTTTTGACTGATAAAAAATGGTAAAAATAATATTTAACGGAACTATTATTTTCTTTAGGCAGGCTCCTGATGGACAAGGAACTCCACGAGGATGTTACAGTACACACACTCCATGTCCTAGCTGCAGCAGCACTGAAGGATGATGTGATTCTAATGCTGCACCAGGATAGGAAACATCATGTTCTCATGAACTACGCCTTCGACGTCGACAGGCATCCGATACCTCACCAGAGAGCACTTACTTTGTTTGTTAGTAATCATCCTCTATGTTGATTATTGTATATACAAATACTGTATTCATACTTAATCTATCGTAAACCACATGATTTTCTTAGATTTGCAACTTGTTCGAAAACATTGCTAGCTCCGAATGGCTGATGTACATATCTGAATGGACGTACAACAACCAGCAGCTGTCTAACATCAGGGTCACAACTAAGGTTGCCGTTAATGCTATTCTATCCGATGACGTTGAAATGCAAGACCGAGGTTCCGCTATCATCCATAATTTAGCGACCAAGGAGGTAAAAACTGTGGTCTGTATCTAATACATTCTATCTCTCATCTGCTTGCGACTCTTTTTATGGTTTGTCCAAATGCTTAACACAGTTTTATCACCAGTAGTTTGTAGTTTTCTGTATCTGTCTTTATGCGGAGGGTTCCGTTGGGTGCTAGTCATTCTGCCACTTTGATGTATTATAATAATGATGATGATAATAACCGCCATGTCATTTAAATCAGTAATTTGCATGATTATACTCTCAGGTATTGGACTTGATTTTCCTATTTTATGTTCTATTTTGGTATTAATCTGCATAAATATCTCCCTGTTCATATTTCTAGAATGGCTTGAATAAAGAGTGAATTTTTGCAATAAACTTTTTTTTATGTGGAAAAGATGATGGGATTGCAGTCAGTAAAGAACAGAAATAAATAAAAACTTATTTATTAGTACCAACATTTCGACGCGAATTTCAGGCCTTCATCAGGGCTAAGAACGGTAACTAGATAACTACCATAATGATTAAAAGGAATTACAGAATAACAAGAAACATATAAAGATAACAGATAATATAGGTACATAAGTAGTATTTATTGAAGAAATGCATAGAGTAATATTATAATAATACATAGTGTAATATTGAAATGGTACATAATATTCAGGGAAAATAGTAGTACTAAAATTCAGAATGAAAAAAGAAAATATTATAGATATAAAAATCAACTAAATATATTTGTTAAGTTTTTATAGAAAAGTTAAGTTAATAAAATAATTATTTTAATTATAATGGTCATTATGTTGAAATTTAGAACCAGGATAGAGATTATTCAAGAGTTACTGATGCCAGACACAATATTTTGTTCTCTTTGTGAAAAACCTTTGGTTTGTTATGATGGGGAAGGTTGCACTATGGTTACATTTGGGAATTTTCGAAACCAGCAAGATTGTTTACCTCGCTACTGTTTTGTTGTCGGCAGGTTGCAAGTTCTTGCATGTTAGGTTTTTGAAATTCTCTTAAATCGGCTCTTTAAATGGTATCAGGTAACACGTGTTTTGTTAGTTTTATAATTTTAATTATATTTTTAGAAATTAAGTTTTTGCTCACGTGAATTGTATTTTGACAGTTAATTTTTACTCCGTTGATTATTAATATATTAAGACTTAATTGAACACTGTATATAGGAAGATTTGCACAATAAGTCATGGGCTTTATACATGTGCTTATAACTTTTTAGGAAGAATTATCAATTTTCAATGATAATGTTTTTTTAAGGGGTTTTTCACTCAGTGATTCAGTTCATGTACTTTTCAGAGTTTTTTAACAAGCAATTTTAAAGTTAGGATGAGAAGCTTTTTTTCCTGTGATATACATGCACAAAATTGGAAATTATATAAAATTGAATAATTATTTTATTGAATTATTATACTATGCATTTTCATTATAAAAAAAATAGTTGAAAAACTTATTTTTCTATTAGGTGTACCACCTAAACAACTCTCAAGATTTTTATGTAATTTGCTTCTTAAAGTTTCTACGCAAGCCCTACAAATTTTATATTAGCATAACTCAAATTAAAAAAAATTACAAATCAAACTAACACTAGCCAAGATACAGCAGACAACTTTACTGTTACTGTTAGGTCTAGCAGCCGAAGCTGTAAGGATAGATGTGTATATGGACAGACCGGATATTTTATGTTATGTTGCCTTTTTTTAGAAAGATGATCGTAAATAACAGAAGTATTCTCAATTTCAATTTACATATTTGTTTGAAGCCGTATTATTTTGAAGACCAACGGAACCCGCCTCATAGTACAGCTGTTTGTGCCTTAGCGTTTAGAATTTGATGTGTTCTCGTAGTGATGAAACTTATCAATTTACAGAAAATAATGAAGAATAAATCTCTCCGTCATCTGCTGCCCCGTGGGTCTGCCTCAAAGGTAAACCCAGAAACTAGAGATAAGGAAAATAAATATATGTAGATAACCCTAAAGCCTCAGTATTCATCAAATAAATTCAGGATTTGTATTATCCAATTTAATAAAAACCATAAACTTACTAATTGCTGGTATTGGTGCTCTTAGTTCCAAAAAAATGTTTTTGTAAAACGCTATAATTGCTTTCATGTTTACGTTAAAACATCCCTATTGTAGATATATCGATGGTGTGGCTATAAAATAATAAAAAACAATAGATTTCCATAAATGGAAGATGGAGTCCGGGTGCGGTCACATAAAAACTCAAATAGTGATTAAACTATTGAGCCAACATTTCGCCCCACATTGCAGGGCTTCATCAGGGCTAAAAAAGATACAAAGACTTAAATGATGTAAACATAAGAAAAAAAAGAAATGAAAAATTAAAAGGGTATACAATGAAACGTAAAAACTAAATAAAAATAATAAAAAGTTACAGACAATAAATGAAAATGGAAACAATAACTGATAAAAAGAAGAAATATACAAGAAGGTACAAACTTTCTTATATTATTATATATTTATAATATTTTCTTTAATTTTCTATACTGTTTACTTTAAAATAATTTTCAAATGTTAATTTCCAATCCCCATTTCTCCCAATGCATCCTGTCAAAACAATTCTCATTTTTTGTCTGAAAGGTACGTTTTCTACCTCTTTCATTTTCTTACTTTATTCTTGTCCCCCTTTTTCCATCTCTTGGTTTGTACTTTCTTTTATAATCTGTTATTGTTTCCGTTTTTATTTATTGTCTGTAACCTTTTATTATTCTTATTTAGGTTTTACGTTTCATTGTATACAGTGTCTGGACGCATCGTAGATGATTCCGTTTTAGCCACTGCATCATATGTCTTCTATTTAGCCTTGGCCCATAAATTTCTTTAAAAAAGAATCTTCTTTACGACAGAATCTTCATACATCCTAGCCAAATGTCGTGTCCACCATGACCTTCAGTGTTAAATGAACTAAAGAGGACATATCTTAGTTAGTCCTCTATTATCTATTCCACCATAGCTGGATCTTTTTAAGGATTAATAAAATTGATTCATCCAGCTTGCTCTGTGTCCACGTCTCAGAGGCTTTATCAGATTAAAGTTTTATACAACTAAATTTTTTCATAGATAACTATGGAAATGATTACATAAACCTAAAAATACTTGCTGATATCAGATTGAGATCTCATCCACCTTGGCTCAATAGCCAATTTATACAAATTTGTTAACTTGTAATTCAAATTTGAATTATAAGTATGTTAACCTTTTCTGTTAATTATTACCTGAGATGGTAGATTACTATTTTTTTTTTATCTTATTGTATTTTCTGAAAATTATGATTTTTTTATCGATATCGTTCCATTCACATTTAGTGATTTATTACAAAATTATTTTTATGTCACATATGTCACTATTATTTGTTTTTTTATTATTATGTACCGAGCTAAATTTATCAATTAAACTAAACTTCATCTGGTTCTGCACTTAATTTGTTGCAAAGTTTTTGCTCCTCTATTTTTTGATTTTATGATGTTGATTTCATAAATATGGTTTGTTTGAATTTGAAATAACATATATATGGATGTGTGAGGTTAGCAAATTATGGTACTTCTATATTATCCCATATACCGTTTGTTCTTTGGTTGTGGGTGAACTGCTGCGATCCAACTAAAGCTATAATAATTATAGGGTGGCTTATAACCCTCAACAACACAATCTAAGGTTGACTTGATAATATATAAGTACTGAAACCTCTACTTAGCATAAAATTTTGAAAATAAAGGAGAAAAAAAAAAATTGACACTTTGCATTTTTTGATAAATCAAGCACAGATTCAAGTCCCGAAGTTTTTCCTCACGTAATGTTTACACTTCGTCTTTTAACCTAGTGATTGATAAGTGTGGTTTTTGTGGTTTTGTTGGCTTGCTTTAAAGGGTTTTTTTTTTTGTTGTTTTTTTTTACTAAACCATGGTATTATTGCATGAAATGTTTTAACAATAATTGCTAGTCAGCTTCTTATTATAATTATATAATAGTTGATTTTAGATGAAGACAGGTATGTGAGATGGCTGATAATACTTCACCACTATTTTATTATTATCGACATAATTGAAAGTGATACTGGCCTGTAGGCAAATTCATAGAAGGCCGTGGACAAAGCATATTCAGAGGAGAGTAGTTGGGGAGGGAACGATGAATGAATGAAAAAATAATTTTATTCTGGGACAAATGTCCCCTAAGAACAAATACATTGTTCACAAATTGAAGTTAGTTGTTAGTAGACTGATATTTAAAAAGTTTCACTGTACATGGTGAAATAACATAAAAACCTTAGGTTAAATTATAATTTATAATAGTAATCAATAATGGCTGTATACATTTCTCACAATGATGCGGAATTTTGGTTATGTAGTAAGTGAAGGAATAGGTGTTGTTTAAAGGAAAGGATGGATGAGGATTGGCGAATAGAGATGGGTAGATAATTTTGGAAGGAGGTTGCTCGTATGATGAAGGATTTGCTAAAGGAGGCAGTCCTATGGGAGGGCATACATACATGGATTGGTTGGGATCTAGTGTTTAATGAATGGATGGATGATTGTAGAGTGAGAAGATCAAGGATATTTTAGAAACTTGGAATAGGAAAACACCATGGAGGGGTATTGCCTTCAGGAGGTAGGAAAGAGCCACTTCAACTCGGTATACCAATGGGAGACATGAGAGCACCTAGGAAACCCAAAGATAAATCTTACGAAACCATTCCTGAGTCTCTTCAGTCTCAACTCTATGTCAGGGGTTGATTTCTGTACACTTACAGGCTAAGGAGAGACCAACGGTATCAGGGGATGAGCCCTGAACCTAAACACTTCCTTAAGAGGAAAGAGTTTCGGATGAAAGGATCAACGTCCTATCGGAAAGACATTACAATAAATAAACCATCTTCCATAGGCCTCTGTTCTGGTTTGGTTGGTGTGTATAACCTTAGTTGGTGCGTCTGGACTAAAATTAGGTTACGAAAAAATCCTAGTTGATAGGACGAAACCTCTGAGTAGGATCTAGGAGAGAAAGGAGAGGGTCTGGAGTATAGATAGGCCTAGAACCAATTCCTATGTCGAGAAAGTAGCATTTAACACACTGAAATATCACAGAGGCATACACTACCTTTCATCTTCATTGTGATATTTTACTTTATTATTTGTATTTTGTTTCAACTAAAACAGTCCAAATATGCAAATACCTGTATTTACCGTCAAATATACCTACTGATATGAGATATCACACTGAATCGTAAAGAATTTTGATCGGCAGCTTAAAAAAAAACATGCTTAATTTCATAAAAATCTTCATCTTAATTATAAGTCATAAATTTCCCCATGAAAAGAAATTTATTATACCATCAAACAAAAATTCATGCCAATGCTGCAATCAGCATTACAGCACTGCGATGAGCTCATTAGAGAGAGCTTCAGTTTTGAAGATTCCAAGAATCTTAATAAACTTTTGATCAACTCGTACTGCTTGGGATCCACCACGTGATCCACCCCAAACAGTACGAACCTCAGCCCTATGAAACGGTCACACCAGCTTGTAATGTGGTATGCCATCTCATCCTCAGCATTGCAGAATCTATATAGGGGTGACTCTGTTAGCTTGAGGTTAAACATGTGTTTGTTTGATCTACAGTGACCTGTAAGATCCCTGTAATTATCCTACGAGAGCTCCTGTCCAACCGAAGCAGTTCATTGCTTTTAGGCAATTAGTTTATTATTCATTATATAATTATTTCTTAGATAATGTTATAGAAAATAATAATTTAATTTAGATTACTAATTTAATATATTTGTTAACTGATTGTTTGAGCGTGGTTTATATTATTAATATCACTAACTTCAATGATCAAATTTACTCTCAACAGTTTATTTTAATCCTCCAACATTTCGGCCCTTAAATCATTATCAAAAAGACAACTTAAAAATTGTATTCACATTATTACCATATTACTTCCTCACATAATACCAATATGTTTCAATGTAACTCAATCATTAAATAGTCACAATTCATTTAAAATGTCTTTTGCAGGCCTACAAAAACTATCCTTTGATTATTCTTGTTTAATAATAAATAAGTCTGCTAAAGAAAGACATTTTAAATGAATTGTAACTATTCAATGATTGAGGTATGTTCAAAAATATTAGTATATTAGTAGGTAATAAAGTGACAATGTGAAAACAAATTTTAGGTTCCCTCCTTAAAAGTTGGAGGTTCTAAAATAAAGTGTTGAGAGTAAATTGGATCATTGTTGAAGTTGATGTTATTAATTGAACTGTTTTACGTCTATTCTTCTCTTCTTATCTCACTATCTCCTGTGTACTGCTAAGCATGGAGTAGCTGCCTTTGACATCTTGTCCAACGATCTCTGTCCCATGCGAGCCTTCTCATCTCTGGCATGGAGCTTCCTCTCGCTGTGCCAATTCTCTCAATCAGGTCAGCTTACATGAGCCTTGGCCTGCCTTGAGGTCGCCTTCCCCCCGGTCTTGCTTCTAGAAGCCACCTGGCTTTACGATCATCTCCAATTCTGCTAACATTCCCGAATCGTTCAGCTGACTTTCTTTAATCACCTCTTGGACAGTTTCCCTATTCCGTCTCGCCTGGTTTTTCCTAATATTTTCTGTAGGAATCTTATTTCTACAGAAACCTTGCTGGAATGATGATCCAGGGCTGTCCAGCTTTCTGATCCGTATAATAGTACTGGGAGAAAAACTGATTTAAATAGCAGAATCTTCACCTTCCTGCTCAAATGTCTATTCTATGTGGTATTGTTATAATAAAGTTATATACAATGAAGTTGCATGGAAAGATTAAATTAGGCTTATTTTTATTTTATATAATATCATAGCAACATCAGTATCATAGAAGTATTATCAACCTGTCTTGATTTAATTCATATTAGTTGTAATTTTTAAACAATGAGAAGATTGTTGATCGTGGATTCATATAATGAAAAGATGGTTGGGGATACCGTCAGTGAGGAACACAAATAACTAAAAACTTATTTATTAGTGTGAACGTTTCAAACAGAGTTTCTAGCCTTCATCAGGTCTAAGAACGAAAAACAAGATAACAACCAATGAATAAAAGGATATTTTGAATGATTAGAAAATAATAAAATAGCTAACATAATGGATACATTAATAGTGTTGACAGACAATGAATAGTTATAAGAAAACAATAAGATAAGTCTTATAAGAAAACAGAGGCTGTATAAGAAGAGTAATATTAAATTTAAGTAAGAGGAAAGAACAGATAATAAAATACATAAGAAAATCTAGTTAATAAATATATGTACCAAATGAAAATTATTAAAAATAAAAATAAAGTAATGAAAGAAGTGTGAGATAAAACGTATATATAAATACTGGAAGATAATTGATTGACCGTGTGTATAGATGAATGGAATATGGTCC
>NW_027111321.1:392815-396242 GCF_000696795.3 Halyomorpha halys | reverse complement strand
ATATAAAGTTGTCTTAATATAGTTGTAATTTTGGCTTATGAAATGTAATTTTTTTTTTTTTAATTTAATTATATATAATGAAAACTATTGAAATAGTGTATTGTTGTTTCTTTTTTAATACATTTATAATACAATTACGAATTATATTGTTTATTTTTTTTTCTTTGTATTATATTTTTAAATTCAAAATGTAATAGACTTTTCCCAATACAATTCAAAACTTTTATTAAATTGGTGTCCGAATGTGGGGCAAAGGATATAATATCCCATCCCTGCCTCCAACTTTGGTTTAGGGATTTACCACCAGTAATGGCTCAAAATTTTATTTCCTTTTTAGTTTTATTGTGCTTTTATGCCAGATTTATGAATTATGAAGTTCTTTTTTAACACTTGTATTAATAATGGACTCAAAATATTTGTGATCGTAGGTCTTCGACGATGTAGCCGTAGAACTGACTATGGCCGTGCTGCAGTTCCTCAGCGCCGATGGAAGGGGTGAAGCACTCGTCTTCCGCTGCTTGAAGAGCCTCGCTCAGTTCTGCACAGCTTCGGGTCAGGACGTGCCTCAGCTCATCCAAATGATCGGGCCCCACCCGTCCAAGTTCAAAGGCCAATCTCAGAGGATTGACGAACTAATACAGCAAATATCAAATAGGCTTAGATAACTTTTATGTATATTCGACACGATACGCTCTTGGAAAGAATTAACTGGTTAATGAAAAATGTGTTTGTTTTTTTGTTTTGTTCTTTTTTATGATAATTTGAATCACTATCAGAAAGTGTGATGTGGTTCATTATACTCGTTACACATTGATTATTATCAAAGCAATTTTTCTTTCAATTCATTTATCTATTTATTTAAACTAAGTTATTATTTAAAATAATTGAAAGTATTTTGCTTAAATTAAAAATTGAAATTATTGCAATAATCTTTCACAAAATAGAAGCTTTAGTTTTCAAAAAAATCACTTCACACTTTCCTCCTAAGAGTAGATTTTTTCCTTCTCAAAATGAAGTAGGTTGTAGTTTTTTTCAATGTCTTCCTTACCACTTTAAACTTAACTTTAAAATGAAAAAAAAAAAAAATAGATTGAAGTAAATAAAATATAAAACATTTGTATTAGATATTTATTATATTTTACCCATTATTTAACTGTATTTTAAGTTTTGATTATTTGCGTTGATATTATTAATCATAAAACATAATTTTATTATCATTTAATAAGTATTCGGTTACGTTTTATAAGATAACTTTCAAAACGCTTAAAATCGATAATTTAGATTCTGTAAAACAATGAAATTATTTTTTTGAATATTTGTTTGATTTATTTTTTACTGAGAATAGCCTGTTTATAACATAGCCTAAATTTAAAAGTATTAATGAATTTGCTCCTCCTATTCATGAAATGTTATTAAACCGCAATATATTCCTTACATTTATAATTACTAGAAAAAATAGAAAGCTGTGATTTTGTTTTGTTTTTTTCTTACCGTTCAAGAAATTACTTTTTATCATTCATAATAAATTGAGTTGTGTATATTTTCTATTTGTTGTTTACGATTTTATTGCTTTTATTAATTATTATTTATCCTCGCCAAGTTAACCTTTTCTCCTTGATTCATTTGTTAGAACTTAACTTCCATTAAAATATTTACCACTCCAATGAGCAGGAATTCAAATGGCCATAATGTTTTGTTCTGGTTTATGATGAATCTTAGGACTAATAGTTTTTCACTTTGAGAAACAAATAGGAAAGATAATTCAAAATTAAAAAAAAAAAAAAAATTATCATAATTTTGTAATAAATAAAAAGAAGATGGTCCAGGAGGGGTCAAAGTAACTCAAATAGGAAATAAACAATTTATTTTGCTTTTTCATTTTAACATTAATTTTCACTTATAAATACATCATTTTTAATCACACCATAGTTTTTTTCATTTCACATTATCTCATTCTTATACTCTTACTTAATTTTAGTTGTTTGTTGATCTTTTTTAGTTGTTTTTAATCCTTGTTAGTCCTTATGAAGGGACGTGACGGCCGTGCGGGTTGGGCGCAGGTCCCACCTGGGGCAGTTAAACATTCATTTTTCGGCGGTCCCGAAAAATGAATCTTGACACTGCCACCTTGGTTAGTACGTGGCGGCAACCCAGGTAGCCGTCAGGGGTTGGCAAAAAGGACCACTAGACCCACTTGCTGGACTTGTTCCCCCCACCAAATACCACTACCAATACCAGTAGTCCTTACATAGCCCTGTAACGTTGACCAAAAGTTGGTTCATAATACATAGTTTATTTATTATTTGAGTAACTTTGATTGCACCCAGACCATCTTTTATTAATTACACACATTCAATCAATCTACCAAAATATATCATTGGCTTTTGAATTTATTAATAAAATTTGAATTTAAACAAGAGGGGGTCTCTCCTTTAGTATTTACTACGGCTTACTTTCGATCTAACAAATATTTTAATAAATTTGAAATGTTTTAATATTCTTCTGTAAGAACTAGAATTAATTTTTAGTAGTCTGGTAAAATTGGGAGCCAGTTTATCGATTTTTAATATTGGGCTTATAGTCTATATCGATGGTTTACTTTACAGTGCTAAGTACTTTTCCACTAACTTTAAAAACAATACAATTAAAGGCTCTCTCAGAATAGAACTCCAATGAGAGTCTTGGCCGAGGAAAAAAAAAAATTAAAGGTTCTCTCTTTAAGATAAATTACAAATTTTCAGTTAATTTTTCTAAAACAGAGAATCCTTAATTGTTTTTTTCATGAAGTAAGCCATTGATACGATAACCCCCTTTTTTTTTTTTTTTTTAATTTTAAAATATTGTTTCTAACTTCTTATTTGTTTTTATTCATTTGGTAGAATAATGACAGCAATCATAAAAGAACATTTTAAATTCATCATATTCAAACACTATAAATAGAAATACAAATAACAAAGAGTTTATAAGAAGGTTGCCAAGTAATTATAAATTTTTATTTCCTCATATATTTTTTTTTTTTTTTGTTATCATTCTTTATTTTATTTAATTAGAACTAAGAAAACAATCAAATGATATTTTATAAAGTGAAAAATATTTGGTAAAATTATAAGACTGCCTTGTTTTTTAGTACATTTTATTTTAGAAAGTTTTTATTATTAATGCTATAGAATTTATTAATAGTTTTACATCCAGTTTCTCTAATGAAATATCAAAAATATAGTTAATTTGGAAATAATAATTTAGATAAATTTTATATTATAAGTTGTTCAAAGATGTCAATTATAATTATCTTTAAAGCGAATCAAATGTTTTACCTCTTAATTAAAAAAAAAAAAAAAATATCCAAGATCATTGGTAAATCATGGTTAGGTCTATGTTACATTTGTTATTCTTAATTTGTTTTTACATTTACCTGTTTTGTTTTTTC
>NW_027111321.1:390330-392765 GCF_000696795.3 Halyomorpha halys | reverse complement strand
AAAAAAAAAAAAATATCCAAGATCATTGGTAAATCATGGTTAGGTCTATGTTACATTTGTTATTCTTAATTTGTTTTTACATTTACCTGTTTTGTTTTTTCTTTATATGTAATGACTTGATAATCTAAATAATTCAGAATATCAATTTTTGGTTAATACATGGACGAGTACTACTTTTTGTTTTATCTATTTATTTTTTAAACTAATTTTGTAATTTATATTTTTACTCATAAACTAGTAGGTGATTTTGAAAAACTATTTATAAAAATACTTGTGTTTTGATTAAACAGTGAATGATTTTTAATCTTCTTGATTCAACCCTTTTCCTCTATTATTTGTAGTACTGCCGATGCAGATATTGTTTCCCGATTTTAGGTATTTTATATCTTATAGGATAATAGAAGGGGATCGGGGATTTCAGGTAAAATGATATTACGTTATATGTAGCTGTGCTAGTGCAGTATCGCACTAGTCCTTCAACTTTCTAAGTTAATCCTAAGACACTTTTTCTATTATTAACAAATTATTATTTTTTCTTAGATATTGAATTTTAGGACACAGGCATACCTAGACCATTTGGGGTCCATGACTTTTTATTTTGGATATGTCTTAGTTGTTTTCAGTGTCCGTGGTGTGTTCATTTTTGGGGCCCGGGGCTGATACAATTTTAAGTTCTTGGTTAATTATATAAGAACTCTTTTGTCCTGCCTATTGTCATTACATTTGGTAAGGTTGATAAAACAGTTCACTGTCAAGGAGTACACATAATGCAATTAGCGGGACTGTTGACAAATATGGCATTACTTGTACCATCAACTATCACATCATACCCATTACAATAGTAAATGCTGCCATGACTTTAACTGTCAAACAGTTACACTATGGTAGTGGCTAACGCTTTTGTTACAATAACTGAAACTATGATAGTTCACTTTCAAGGCTTATTTATACTTGTGATAGTTATTGTAGTAACAGTTGCTTCACGACATTACTTGTACGTTCATCTTTTTTAGTTGTTTTTAATCCTTGTTAGTCCTTATGAAGGGACGTGACGGCCGTGCGGGTTGGGCGCAGGTCCCACCTGGGGCAGTTAAACATTCATTTTTCGGCGGTCCCGAAAAATGAATCTTGACACTGCCACCTTGGTTAGTACGTGGCGGCAACCCAGGTAGCCGTCAGGGGTTGGCAAAAAGGACCACTAGACCCACTTGCTGGACTTGTTCCCCCCACCAAATACCACTACCAATACCAGTAGTCCTTACATAGCCCTGTAACGTTGACCAAAAGTTGGTTCATAATACATAGTTTATTTATTATTTGAGTAACTTTGATTGCACCCAGACCATCTTTTATTAATTACACACATTCAATCAATCTACCAAAATATATCATTGGCTTTTGAATTTATTAATAAAATTTGAATTTAAACAAGAGGGGGTCTCTCCTTTAGTATTTACTACGGCTTACTTTCGATCTAACAAATATTTTAATAAATTTGAAATGTTTTAATATTCTTCTGTAAGAACTAGAATTAATTTTTAGTAGTCTGGTAAAATTGGGAGCCAGTTTATCGATTTTTAATATTGGGCTTATAGTCTATATCGATGGTTTACTTTACAGTGCTAAGTACTTTTCCACTAACTTTAAAAACAATACAATTAAAGGCTCTCTCAGAATAGAACTCCAATGAGAGTCTTGGCCGAGGAAAAAAAAAAATTAAAGGTTCTCTCTTTAAGATAAATTACAAATTTTCAGTTAATTTTTCTAAAACAGAGAATCCTTAATTGTTTTTTTCATGAAGTAAGCCATTGATACGATAACCCCCTTTTTTTTTTTTTTTTTAATTTTAAAATATTGTTTCTAACTTCTTATTTGTTTTTATTCATTTGGTAGAATAATGACAGCAATCATAAAAGAACATTTTAAATTCATCATATTCAAACACTATAAATAGAAATACAAATAACAAAGAGTTTATAAGAAGGTTGCCAAGTAATTATAAATTTTTATTTCCTCATATATTTTTTTTTTTTTTTGTTATCATTCTTTATTTTATTTAATTAGAACTAAGAAAACAATCAAATGATATTTTATAAAGTGAAAAATATTTGGTAAAATTATAAGACTGCCTTGTTTTTTAGTACATTTTATTTTAGAAAGTTTTTATTATTAATGCTATAGAATTTATTAATAGTTTTACATCCAGTTTCTCTAATGAAATATCAAAAATATAGTTAATTTGGAAATAATAATTTAGATAAATTTTATATTATAAGTTGTTCAAAGATGTCAATTATAATTATCTTTAAAGCGAATCAAATGTTTTACCTCTTAATTAAAAAAAAAAAAAAAATATCCAAGATCATTGGTAAATCATGGTTAGGTCTATGTTACATTTGTTATTCTTAATTTGTTTTTACATTTACCTGTTTTGT
>NW_027111321.1:389508-390045 GCF_000696795.3 Halyomorpha halys | reverse complement strand
GTTCTGGAGAATTGGCAGTATTTGATCATTTATAATTTACCACTATTTTCTTTTTTAGTCCTTCCATATTATTCCATTAGCTGGTGCAAAAATTTTATTAAGTAATGTGAAGCTAAGTTTACAGAAGACTTCATACTAGGTCATTACAGAAGTCTTCGTTTATTAATTCATAGCCATTATCAAATTCTCAATTTCAATCCTTACTCTGAAGAAAATAATCCATTTGTCATTGTTTACAACTAATCCCTTATTTTATTGTGTCTAATAACAAAATATCCCTTTCGTTCAGTTTTAAAAGTCACTAAAAATGTTACATGAAATTTATAAAAAGGGTGTATATTATATAGAAGATGGTTGGGGATGTGGTCGGTTAAGAACACAAATAAGTAATACTTATTTTACTAGTACCAACATTTCAGCCAGCATTCTAAGTTTTCATCAGGGCTTAAAACAAAATAACCATAATGAATAAAAGTAAAAATAGAATAACAAGAAACATAAGCATTTTTTAAACTAATTTTGTAATTTATATTTTTA
>NW_027111321.1:383356-386767 GCF_000696795.3 Halyomorpha halys | reverse complement strand
TTTTTTATATAAAAATCTTCGAGTCACCTTCGACCAACACCTCTCCTGAAATAATCACACGCAAATCTATAACTGTGCTCAAACAATTCCTAAGATTCTGTAATTCCATTCCTCAGAACACCTGTCAGCTCCTAGTATCCTCTCTCGTCTTCTTTCACTTCGACTATGGTTCCTTGGTCTATGGAGGACTAGAGTTGAGACTGAAGAGACTCATGAATAAGATTTATCTTTGGGTTTCCAAGCACTCTCAAGTCTCCCGCTGGTATACCGAGTTGAAGTGGCTCTATCCAACCTCCCAAAGCATTACCTCCTTGGTGCTTTCCTATTCCAAGTTCTTAAAATCATAAAACCTACCTATATCCTAGATCTTCTCACTCTTCGCTCATTCATCCACTCATTAAACACCAGGTCCCAACCGATTGATTTATATAAGCCCTCCTATACAATCGCCTTCTTTAGCAAATCCTTCATCATACAAGCAACCTCCTTCCAAAATTATCTACCCATCTCTATTCGCCAATCCTCATTCATCCTTTCCTTTAAACAACACCTATTCCTTCACTTACTACATAACCAAACTTCCGCATGATTGTGAGAAATGTTTACAGCCATTATTTATTACTATTATAAATTATAATTTAACCTAAGGTTTTTATGTTATTTCACCATGTACAGTGAAACTTTTTAAATATCAGTCTACTAACAACTAACTTCAATTTGTGAACAATGTATTTGTTCTTAGGGGACATTTATCCCAGAATAAAATTATTTTTTCGTTCATTCATCATTCCCTCCCCAACCACTTACCTCTGAATTTGCTTTGTCCACGGCCTTCTATGAATTTGCCTACAGGCCAGTATCACTTTCAATTATGTCAATAATAATAAAATAGTGGTGAAGTATTATCACCCATCTCACATACCTGTCTTCATCTAAAACTCATTAAACACCAGATCCCAACCGATTGATTTATATATGCCCTCCTATAGAATCGCCTTCTTTAGCAAATCCTTTATCATACGAGCAACCTCCTTCTGGAATTCTCTTCCCATCTCCATTCGCCAATCCTCATCCATTCTTTTCTTTAAACAATACCTATTCCCCCACTTATTGTATAATCAAACCTTCACATCATTGTAATAAAATAAATAGGCATATATTGATAAACATTATATATAAACAGTAGTTAGGCCAATATCTCAATGTAATTTCATTTTACTATCTCAAAACTTGTAAATGCTTGCCAGATAAAAATCTTAATATATGAACCATGTATTTATTCTTAGGGGACATATGTCCCAGAATAAAATTATTTTTTAATTTTCATCCAAGCAGATATGATACCTAACTCCCTAAAGAGCTTTATATCATTTAGAAAAAATATTGATGCTTCATTCAAGAGTATTATTGAAGTCAGAAAAAATAATCTATATTATTGGAAGATCGTTGATTGACCATTTGCATGATAATAAAAGGAGGATGCTCCAGGTGCAGTCAAAGAAAAAACTCAAATAGTCGTTAAACTGTTTAATGTGAGCCAACGTTTCGTCCCATGTCGCAGGGCTAAAAAAGGTAAAAACATTAAAATAAGGTAGCAAAGTAAGAAAATTGATAAAATGAAATAAAATTGAACAAAATAAATTAAAGAAAATTAGAGCAAGATTTGCAGTGAAACGCAAAAATAAATAAAAAAAAAAAAAGGTTTAAGACAATGTAAATGGAAATTATAACAAATAAAAATTAAACATAAAAATATACAGTACAAACTAAAAGATGGAAAAATGGGAATAACAATAAAGAAAAAAATTGAACTAAATAAGACACTTACCTTGAACTAAATGCAGGTAGCCACAAAAATGAAGGAAGGGGAGTAGAAGGGATTGCCATTTAACTAATATGTTATGTTTAAAAGTAAAAAGATATAAGGTAATGTTAAAGTAAATGTAATATTAGGAAATTTAAGAAAATATTAAAAATAGGCACACATCAAATGATAATATACATAATGAGGAGAAATTACATAAAAATATATGAATAAAATACTAAAAGAATAGATAAAATAAATATAAAATGGTGATGACAAGAAAATATACAAAATTGATTAGAGGTATAGTGCAACCAGGATAAATTTATAGAGAGGGAACTCCCGCAACCACCACCCTAGCTCTTTCTCAGCTCCTACCGGGAACAAACTAAGAGGTAGTCCAAAACTTGGCAACGCGTAACCAGTTCGGAATTAGATAGGTACTTGGAACACATTTATTCTCTCTATTCTCGGTCTCTAGAAAAAAGCAAGTTATGAAGTTGCTTGTTTCTTTAGGTTTCCTTTATCTTTGACTGAGACTGTTTCTTATTGATTGATTCTTGTTTTACTTTGTAGGCAAATATATTGACAGCTCTGTTCTGACATGCTATTTAAGAACGTAGTATCATCCAAAAAGTCATTTTTAAGATTTGATTGTTTGACAAGATAAACTTGAAAAAACTGATATAAAAAAATTCTATTTCTAAAGTTGCAGAAGTAGGTCGAGTAAACGAAAGGAAAAGTTATAAAAGATAGTCCAGTCAACTGAGTAGGTCTGTTTTAACAACCACTTCTGACTATACAGAACTGTACAGAGCATGCACAGTACAAGATTTGGGAGGGAAAACGGGTCCGTCCCCTTAAATGAGTGAGGGTTAGCGGGAGAATGCCACAGCACATCTCCCCTCTTCCTTACTCATAGTTAAACTCATCTTGGTTGCACTATACAAAGGTATGCAAATTATTATAAAGTAATAATAGTTAGTATAAGTTGGAAGTAACAGATGAATATAAAATACAGAAAAATGTATTAAGGTGCAATATGAACTTTGTTGATTGTAACCGCATGTTAATTGTAGAACTGTTGATTGGAAATATTTTATTTATAGAACTGAATAATGGGCACAGGGGCCCAAAACGTCGTATAAATATAATAGGAGTAAAGAGTGTAAATGGATTCCTGAAAATAAATATAATAAAATTTTCAAAATACTGATACAATTTTATCTATATTTTATATTCATCTGTTACTTCCAACATATATTAACTTTTACTACTTAATATTATTTATCGATATTGTAATATGCTCTTTTTTAATGAATAGTTGATATTGATAGATTAATGATTTCAGTTATGTTTTTATTTTATGTATGTCGTTTTGGTATTGTTTTGGATCAAGAAGCAAGCTAACCAGTTTTCATTTTCTAAAATAAATACGCTTTTCAAAACAAGAAAGATGGCGGTACGCGTCCTTCCGAAGTATTTGTTGGGTTGTTTGTGTTTGATAATATGGATTGAAATTTGTCAACTTTTGTTGTTACTATGCAGTAATTATGGAAAAGGAATATTCAAAGAAGAAATGGAAGAAAGTGACAATTATCAATAAA
>NW_027111321.1:379069-383306 GCF_000696795.3 Halyomorpha halys | reverse complement strand
AATAAAATACAATTTTTTATATAAAAAACCTTGGAGTCACCTTCGACCAACACACCTCTCCTGTAATAATCACTTTTCTCAAATCAGACGCAAATCCATAAATGTACTCAAACAATTCCTAAGATTCTGTAATTTCATTCCTCAGAACACCCGTCAGCTCCTAGTATTCTCTCTCGTCTTCCTTCACTTCGGCTATGGTTCCTTGGTCTATGGAGGACTAGAGTTGAGACTGAAGAGACTCATGAATAAGATTTATTTTTGGGTTTCCAAGGCGCTCTCAAGTCTATGGCTGGTATACCGAGTTGAAGTGGCTCTATCCAACCTCCCGAAGGCATTACCTCCTTGGTGCTTTCCTATTCCAAGTTCTTAAAATCAAAAAACCTACCTATATCCTGGATCTCCTCACTCTTCACTCATTCATCCACTCATTAAACACCAGATCCCAACCGATTGATTTATATATGCCCTCCTATACAATCGCCTTCTTTAGCAAATCCTTCATCATACGAGCAACCTTCTTCCAAAATTATCTACCCATCTCTATTCGCCAATCCTCATTCATCCTTTCCTTTAAACAACACCTATTCCTTCACTTAGAACATAACCAAACTTCCGCATCATTGCGAGAAATGTTTACAGCCTTTATTTATTACTATTATAAATTATAATTTAACCTAAGGTTTTTATGTTATTTCACCATGTACAGTGAAACTTTTTAAATATCAGTCTATTAACAACTAACTTCAATTTGTGAACAATGTATTTGTTCTTAGGGGACATTTATCCCAGAATAAAATTATTTTTTCATTCATTCATCATTCCCTCCCCAACCACTTACCTCTGAATTTGCTTTGTCCACGGCCTTCTATGAATTTGCCTACAGGCCAGTATCACTTTCAATTATGTCAATAATAATAAAATAGTGGTGAAGTATTATCACCCATCTCACATACCTGTCTTCATCTAAAACTCATTAAACACCAGATCCCAACCGATTGATTTATATATGCCCTCCTATAGAATCGCCTTCTTTAGCAAATCCTTTATCATACGAGCAACCTCCTTCTGGAATTCTCTTCCCATCTCCATTCGCCAATCCTCATCCATTCTTTTCTTTAAACAATACCTATTCCCCCACTTATTGTATAATCAAACCTTCACATCATTGTAATAAAATAAATAGGCATATATTGATAAACATTATATATAAACAGTAGTTAGGCCAATATCTCAATGTAATTTCATTTTACTATCTCAAAACTTGTAAATGCTTGCCAGATAAAAATCTTAATATATGAACCATGTATTTATTCTTAGGGGACATATGTCCCAGAATAAAATTATTTTTTAATTTTCATCCAAGCAGATATGATACCTAACTCCCTAAAGAGCTTTATATCATTTAGAAAAAATATTGATGCTTCATTCAAGAGTATTATTGAAGTCAGAAAAAATAATCTATATTATTGGAAGATCGTTGATTGACCATTTGCATGATAATAAAAGGAGGATGCTCCAGGTGCAGTCAAAGAAAAAACTCAAATAGTCGTTAAACTGTTTAATGTGAGCCAACGTTTCGTCCCATGTCGCAGGGCTAAAAAAGGTAAAAACATTAAAATAAGGTAGCAAAGTAAGAAAATTGATAAAATGAAATAAAATTGAACAAAATAAATTAAAGAAAATTAGAGCAAGATTTGCAGTGAAACGCAAAAATAAATAAAAAAAAAAAAAGGTTTAAGACAATGTAAATGGAAATTATAACAAATAAAAATTAAACATAAAAATATACAGTACAAACTAAAAGATGGAAAAATGGGAATAACAATAAAGAAAAAAATTGAACTAAATAAGACACTTACCTTGAACTAAATGCAGGTAGCCACAAAAATGAAGGAAGGGGAGTAGAAGGGATTGCCATTTAACTAATATGTTATGTTTAAAAGTAAAAAGATATAAGGTAATGTTAAAGTAAATGTAATATTAGGAAATTTAAGAAAATATTAAAAATAGGCACACATCAAATGATAATATACATAATGAGGAGAAATTACATAAAAATATATGAATAAAATACTAAAAGAATAGATAAAATAAATATAAAATGGTGATGACAAGAAAATATACAAAATTGATTAGAGGTATAGTGCAACCAGGATAAATTTATAGAGAGGGAACTCCCGCAACCACCACCCTAGCTCTTTCTCAGCTCCTACCGGGAACAAACTAAGAGGTAGTCCAAAACTTGGCAACGCGTAACCAGTTCGGAATTAGATAGGTACTTGGAACACATTTATTCTCTCTATTCTCGGTCTCTAGAAAAAAGCAAGTTATGAAGTTGCTTGTTTCTTTAGGTTTCCTTTATCTTTGACTGAGACTGTTTCTTATTGATTGATTCTTGTTTTACTTTGTAGGCACATATATTGACAGCTCTGTTCTGACATGCTATTTAAGAACGTAGTATCATCCAAAAAGTCATTTTTAAGATTTGATTGTTTGACAAGATAAACTTGAAAAAACTGATATAAAAAATTTCTATTTCTAAAGTTGCAGAAGTAGGTCGAGGAAACGAAAGGAAAAGTTATAAAAGATAGTTCAGTCAACTGAGTAGGTCTGTTCTAACAACCACTTCTGACTATACAGAACTGTACAGAGCATGCGCTGTACAAGATTTGGGAGGGAAAACAGGTCCGTGCCCCACGAAAAGAGTGAGGGTTAGCGGGAGAATGCCACAGCACATCTCCCCTCTTCCTTACTCACAGTCAAACTCATCTTGGTTGCACTATACAAAGGTATGTAAATTATTATAAAGTAATAATAGTATAAGTTGGAAGTAACAGATGAATATAAAATACAGAAAAAAATGTATTAAGGTCCAATATGAACTTTGTTGATTGTAACCGCATGTTAATTGTAGAACTGCTGATTGGAAATATTTTATTTATAGAACTGAATAATGGGCACAGGGGCCCAAAACGTCGTATAAATATAATAGGAGTAAAGAGTGTAAATGGATTCCTGAAAATAAATATAATAAAATTTTCAAAATACTGATACAATTTTATCTATATTTTATATTCATCTGTAATTTCCAACTTCCAAGGAATATATAAAGAAAATAATGACATAAAAACGTTTATTAAAACAAATATCTTACAATAAATAACCTTATTAATAATGGAAAATAACAAAAACAAAATTATTGAATAATCGCACTTGCAAAGTTATTTTATTATGAAATAATAACATTCTTTATTAACTGCAATATCTATTTAGTATAATATATGCGGAGTATTGTCGACTAATAAATACAATAAAATCTTGAACATCAATCACTACCCTAAATTAAAATGTTTTCATAAATTTATCACAATTACTTCGTTTAAAATATTGATATGTTCGTAGAACAATGGATTAAACTATAAAAAAAAAAATTATACAAGTAATAACTCTCAATCAAAGTAGGGTAAAAATTAGCTATAGATGAAATTAATAGTCATTGCCATGGATACGATATTTATTTATCAATGGTTCACTCATGAATGAGGGTCGTATCCATGGCAACTTTAGCTGTAGTTTTATTCATAGCTAATTTTTGCCTATCTCTGCTCTCATGAATCTAACACTAAGTTATATCATTAAATGCCTTGAATTAAAAGCACTACAAACTAATTTGGAATTTAGTAATGTTTTTAATATTATGAACTACACAACCTAAATTACACAATACAGCCAGTGTTTATGATTACATCTACTTTTAAAAAACACATTCAAATATAAATAAATACATATAAAGCTACTTTTTTTTTTCTTCTTTTAGTATAAAGCTAATACTATAATAGAAGTTATCACTTCATATATTATGTAATCTATATGGCACTTGCACATTATAAAACAATTTAATTTTGTCACATATTCAACACATTCAGATTTCTAATACTTTCCATTGCAAAATTACGAGGAGGATGCCAGAAACTAATAGCTAAAATTGCCATGGATACGAGCCTTATTAATGAAAGAACCATTGATAAACAAATAGCGTATCCATAGTGATTTAAGCTAATAGTTTCAACGACAGATAATTTTTGCTCAACTCTGCAAGTTGCCAGACCAAAAGTTTGGCTCAGAATAGGAGTAGCCATTGAGAAATTTAATTAAATTTTATATAGCTAAAAAATATTTTGTAGAGTATACATGTACAATACAAGAATATATAAAATATTAACAGAAATTATCAATC
>NW_027111321.1:377894-379019 GCF_000696795.3 Halyomorpha halys | reverse complement strand
GCTAAAAAATATTTTGTAGAGTATACATGTACAATACAAGAATATATAAAATATTAACAGAAATTATCAATCGGAAAGATTAAGGAAAAATATTCTTAGGACCTCATTAAAAATTGTAATCACATTGTAAAAAATAAAACTAATAAACATTTTTGAATGGAATATGGTCCAAGTGTGGTCAAATAAAACTCAAATAGTAATAACTATTTTAATTGAACTAACGTTTCATCCCACGTTGCAGAGCTTTGTCAGGGCTAAAAAAGATACAAACACTTGACATAGTTACAAAGAAAAAAAAAAAAAAGGGGAAAATAACAGGAGTATACAGTGACACGTAAAATGTAATAAGAAAAATTAAAGGTTATAAAACAATAAATAAAAATGGTAATAGTAACAGATAGATAAGAGATAAAATATGAGAAGAAATATTAAAGAAAGTACAAATTAAGAGATGAAAAGGGAAAAGAATAAAATCAAATGAAAATGAATGATTAGGGGGGGAGGATGTGCTCAGCAAAGAACAACATAAATAAACAAAATCATATTTATTTATTTTTTGCCGAAGTTTCGACCTGAGTTTCAGGTCTTCATCAAGACTATAGAACAAAAGAGATAACAACAACATTTAGAGAAACATAAAATAGAAAAGGAATAGTATAAAAATAAATGTGAAATTATACAAAATTTAATTGATTGATAATCGTGGAATTAGATGGTAGTAGATTGAAAACAGTGAAAGATGAAATATAATATCGAAAGGAATATGGTCCGGTTTTTGTTTGAAATGGCGTTTTTGTTTTGACTGCCGTCAAAATAGCCCTGACGAAGCCCTGCAACGTGGGGCGAAACGTTGGCTCAATAAAATAGTATATTCTACTATTTGAGTTTTTTTTTACCGCACCCGGACCATATTCCTTTCATCTTTACACACGGTCAATCAATATCTTCCAGAAATATAATATCATGTAGGTAAGAAGATATGTACAATATAAGATATGCAAGTAGTTTTTTTTTCAGTTTTTTAGACACTACTTGCATAATATAAGAATATAAAGACTGTATCATAAAAGCAATAATAATAGTATTAAACAAGAGGAAAGAACAAATAATAAAGTACGTATGAAA
>NW_027111321.1:372718-377109 GCF_000696795.3 Halyomorpha halys | reverse complement strand
TTCACTGACCGCACCCCAAATCATCTTCTCCTCATAAAAAAATGTATTCTTTATTTTTATTTATTTTTCCTCAATCATTCTGATTGATAATTAATAAATTAAAAAATGAATCCCAATAAAAAAGAAACAACAATACTAACATTTAAATGTTGAGTTGTACTAAAGTTAAGAAGATCCGCATGCGGCTCAGTAATGAGACATGTTTTTCACTCTTTTTCAAGACTAATATTTGTCCGCCTCAGAAGAAAGCAAGTTTAAAAATTATTTAATTTACTTAAAATTAAACCAATTTACTTCGAGGATAACAGGAACTGATTCATTTTTTTTTTTTTTTTAGTCTCGGAATAATAATTTTCCGAGGTAAATTAGATTTACAACAAAAATTAACTCTATAATAGTAATAATAAAAAATTAAATATCGACTAATAAATAATAAATAAGATAAAAACACAATGCTAATTTATGAGAATTTAGTTTAATTAATCTAATGATTAAATAAATAAAATTATAATCTAAGAAATTTTTCGTATATACAGTTGACCGTATAACTTTATATATAAGATGGTCAACCATTTTCTTATATTTAAGAAATTTTTCAAATTTTCTCTTTATAATTACTGTTCAATTTTTTTTTTGCTGTAAATACATGCAATTTATATCTTTGGTTTTGAATGAATGAACAAACTGGGATAATAAGATAAATTCTACAATAAAGTTTTAAATAATGCCTTGTTTTGTTAATTTATAGAAGATACAACCAGAAAATGATTAAATAAACAACCAAAATATAACAGAAAAAATGATAATAAATTGATAAGGTTTAAGACTTGTTTTATCTATAATAAAAGATCAATAAATAAATATTTAAATTGAAATATAGTACAAAATTTGAAATTTTATATAAAAGAATATAATAAAAGGGGCATAGTGAACCTGAAGGTTCAATGACGATACCATCAATCATTCTCTACACACATCTTTCCAGTGATGCCCCTCCAAACCCAAATCTGCTATATCAGTTTTAACGCAATCCTCCTTTCTTCGTTTAGATCTAAACTTCAGACGTTTACCCGTCAGTTTAGTGTTTATTAATATTTTAGTAATCCGTTCATTACTACTCATTACTAACCTTACACGCCTGCCTTATAACCAGATTAATATTTACCGGGTGCAGTTCCCTTAATTCAGTGTTGTTTAGCCTTCTAAATTCTCCCCTTAATTCATACTTTTTCAGTCAAAATATTTTATGTTTAAATTTTACTTTACTTAAAAAACAAAAAAAAAAGAATACAGAATTAGCTAATTCTAAGGGCAAAAATACTTTACCAATATTAATTAATAAAAATGTTCAACATTTCGGCTAAAATGTCATCTTCAGTAAAAAAATCTTTTTAATTATACATTATAGTACAACTCTAACAATAAAAATATAATGAGTCAACAGACTTATCAACCCACAGTATCAATTCCAAGCATAATTTTGACTTAATAAAAACAGTAGATAATGATTATAAACGTAAAATAATAGAGCCAATTTGTATTACTAAAACTTTATACTTGATTAAAACAAATTAAAATGTTTAACCTATATAATTTAAATTCGGCAATATAAAATTATAACCAATAAATAATATTTACAAGACTAATTATTAAGAAGAGGATTTTGATTTAGAGGGCTGTGGTAATAACAGCCACAGCTACCTTGATAAACCTTTTAAACCTCACATTTTCTAGTTGAAATTGATTTTTTGAATTATTAATTCTGAGTCATTTTTGTTGTTGTTAATATTATAAAAAATAATGTTTACTGTTATTACATTTTTTTAAAAATAAACTTTGTACATTATATAAGAAACTAGTACTCATTTGTATCAAACTTTATATTTTAAGAGATACATTTTTTATTAACTGTTCATAAAAAACATTGAAAAATGAAAGACCAAAGTAATTAAATTTTATATTCACCCCTTACTTTTTAGAACAGTAAATATATTTTGGGATGCTTAATATTCACATTGAAATGAACAGAGAAAGAAGGATGAATTTCTCGAGAACAGCTGAATGGATTTTCATTATAGACAAACCAAATCATTGGAAATAACATTTACTACAACTTCTATTCTCTTCACATTTACGATTAAATGAACGGTTTTACAGATAATTACATTAATGTGCGAAATCACTATTAACATAAAGTGTGGCCTGACTCCTGGCACTTAGTGTCATTTTTGTTTAAGAGGAGAGTAGGGTCATCGTACCTCCCAAACCTTGGAAGTTCGAGTCCGTAAGTTGTACTATAATGTGTAATTAAAAATTTTTGTTCCTAAAGCCATTTTAGCCTGAACATTGAACATTTTTATATTGATAGTATAATAGAATTAACAAGTTTACTTTCACCTTAAATTAATTTTATATATGAACATAAAATTTATTTTTATAGGCTTGATAAAATAAAATTAATCGATTATAATTTTTCAAATGACTAGTCTAAATTTTTGGCAACTAGAATTAGTGTTTTCAAAAATAAATTTATGATTTCAAGTCCATTTGTAATTTTCAGTTACACTACCCATTTAAAAATTAATTACATCATCTACACCCTCAATTGTATTTGAGACCTAAAACATATATCTAGGAATACCATAATTTTAAAGAGGAAGTAAGATATGATAAATAATCCCCTATATGAATAACTGCCATCATTAAAAACATATAACTTAATAATTAAAATTAAAAAAAAAATTATTAAATACTACTTAAAATATTGAATAAAAAGAAGATGGTCCAGGAGTGATCAAAGAAAAAACTCAAATAGTCGTCAAAAACTACTTAATATGAGCCAACGTTTCGCCCCGCGTTGCAGGGCTAAAAAAGATACAAACACTTGAAAGAGATAACAAAGTAAGCAAATAGATAACAAAAATAAAATTCAACTAAGGTGTAACTAATTATGATTTAAATATGTGAAATCATGCAAAGTAATGTATTATTTAATTGCAAATTCCCACCACTTCTCAATCCTTCAGTTTCATTTTTGTGCCTGCCTCCATTCAGTAAGGTAGGTGACCTATCTTGTTCATTATTTTTTATTTTACTCTTATTCCCTTTTTCCATCTTTTAGAATGTACTGTAATTTTTATATTTATTTTTTATTTGTTATTATTTACGTTTTCATAAATTGTCTGAAACCTTTTTTGCAATTCTTATTTAATTTAACGTTTCACTGTACATTTTTTATTTAATTTAATTTACATCGTTCATTTTGTAATATCCTCTTTTTTAATAATAGTTTTTTTTTTTATGTATAGATGATGTAAGTTTTGTTTTTATTTTTTTGTAACAATGTTTGATATTGTTCATTTATGTTATTGAATCAAAAAACCAAGCTAACCAATTTTTACCAGTCGAATATGAAGTAAAAGTACATATTTTAAAATAAAGATGGCGGCACATGTTCTTTTCGAAGGTTGTTGAATCGTGGTCATGTTAAGCAGATTCAAATATTTTAAACTTTATTTAACTAACCATCATAATTTTTTTTCGGCCAAGACTCCCATTGGAGTCCTATACTGCCTAACCATAGTTGGTGGTAAAAGTTCTTCATTTTGTGGGACCGCCATTCAATGAAAAAAGTCAACGTCTCAGGCCGGATCAACCATCCCATCATAATTGTAATTACAGTAAATTTAATAAAAAATAGAAGTCAAGAATTAGTATTAAAGAAAATTATTCAAAGGGAAAATCATTTACAAAAAACTCAAAACTGTGGTGCTACCATTGATGTTTACATGGAACATCTAGACAGGACGTTTGGTTGAGATCACGTAATGTTTACACGTGGGAGGAGGTACACTGGAGGCAGGAGGTCCTGAACATCCATTTGTCTACTCTCACTGGTAGACATCTTCAAAAAGAAGACATCAAAGGAAAATCCAAGAAGAATAAAATACTCCTTTGTAATAAAGTTCTCCTATCTGTTTAATATTAAAGCTTTTTATATGAATTAATATATTATTAATTAATTAATTATTATCATATATTAAAGCTATACTTAACATATGAGAATAAAGTAAAAAACTATTGAATTTCCTTTTTGAATATTTTAAAAAAATTTATAAATATTACAATTTTTATAGAAATTTTTGTATATTTTAAATCGAAATTAGCCACACATTAGTTACATTTTATTTTTGTTATTTATTTTCTTACTTTGTTACCTCATTTAAATATTTGTATCTTTTTTAGCCCTGATGAAGCCCTCTAATGTGGAGCGTAACATTGGCTTACAGTAAATAATTTTTTTACTATCTGAGTTTCTTTGACTGCACCCAGACTGTCTTTCACTTATTATTACACATGGTCAATCACTCATCTAAAATACTGAATAGTAC
>NW_027111321.1:363232-372513 GCF_000696795.3 Halyomorpha halys | reverse complement strand
CAAAAGTTTATCATTATCACACTAACTTAACCAAATGTTGCAATAATGTAAACTCCTATTCTTAAGAAACCCCTAAAAGGTCAAATCAAATGACATTACAACAAAAAAAAGTAGTGATAGCATCGATTTCTGAATTCAAAACTGAATCAGTCATTCAACGCTTCAGAGTTAATACAAAAGCCCAAGAGGAGAAGAAAAAAGTCAGTTATTTCACCACAATTTTTTATTATTTTAATAAAAACTATGTTTAATTACTAGGCAAAATTGATGAGTCTGCCAAGAATAATTAGGGGAATGGCAACTGTTTAAAAACGTAAAAAAAAAAAAATTATTTTTCATTGGGAACTCGACATCATCAAAACTACTTAAACTCTAGAAAACCTAATAGAACATCATTTAAAGAAGAGTACATTTACTAAAATATGAGCCTTAACAGAGCATTAACATTTATATTCAATAGTTCCCGAGATATAGTTTCTTAAACAGAATAGAAAAATAGTTAGCGAATTCATAGTAGGAAATCTATATCTCAGGAACCATGAAAGATTAGGACTCAAATTAAAGCTAGTTTAAAATGCTATATTAATCAACTATCCCTACGAAGATAAATGTTATAAACTACTTTATAGTACATTAAACTATCTTTAAAATTATCAAGAAGATAGTTAATGTAGTGGTCAAAAGAGAAACAAAAATAGTTAACAACTATTTATTTTCCGTTTCCAAACGAATTTTGAATAGATCTCAACTGAAATAACCCCAATGAAGCTCTATAAAGAGGGACGAAACATCAGAAAATAAATAGTTGTTAACTATTTTTGTTTCTCTTTTGACCGCACCCCTGACCATCTTCTCCATAATTTAAAATTGTACGGTCAACTATTTATATATATAAACTATCTTTAATTTGATTGCTGGCAGAAATCTGTACGTCTAATTTTAATGTTTCCTGAGCTATAGTTTTTCATAAATTAAAAAGTTTTTCCAAACAACTAGAAATCAACATTTTGTGAGTTTATTAAGGAAAATATTATAAAAACTACAACTCCTATAAAGATAATCATCATAAAATATTTTATAACACATTAACTAACTAGCTTTGATTTGAGTGCTAATAGACACCTTTAAGTCTGGTTTCTGAGATAAATATTTTTCTGGAGATGCCGAGGAGAGAATGATTAGAGAAAGTATACGGGGAGAATATGATGAGCTGATACGGGAGGAAGAGGTGGAAGCAGCAGTGGAGAGATTAAGACTTGGGAAAGCAGCAGAAAGAGATGGCATCGTTCCTGAATTCATCAAATATAGTGGAACAGAATTATTAAAAGCATTGCAGTGCCTTTTTCAGAAGTTACTTACTGAAAAATCTATCCCTAAGGAATGGGAGCATAGCATAATTGTCCCGATTCACAAAAAAGGCAATGCTAATGAACGTGAGAACTATAGACCTATCTGTCTATCCCAGTTTGTGTACAAGCTCTATACCTCAATATTAGAAAATAACCTGAGAGAGCTAGTGGAGAAAGACTTAGAAGAGGAACAGGCTGCTTTCAGATCTCAATGCCAGAGCCAGGATCATATATCTTCTCTCAGAACAATCATTGATAAATCGTGGGAACGAGGAAAGAGTATCTTCTTAGCATTTATAGATCTAAAGGCTGCCTTTGATTCGGTCCCTAGACAAGAACTGTGGAATGCTCTTTCTGAAAAAAACATCCTGTAAGGATTGATAGAAGTTATAAAGTCGATCTACCATGGTTTCAAGGGAATAGTAAGGATTAATGGAAGAGAGTCTGATACCTTTGCAACTGAGAAAGGAGATAGTTCGAGCCCTCCTGTTCATCATTTATATGGAATGAAATCCTGAAAATGTGCAACCGGAGGACAGCCCGCACTAGTATTGACAAATGGAACATGAGGACAATACTGGCCCAGGTAATGGTATTTGTGGATGACATTTTCCTTATAGCCGATACTAAAGAGAACCTACAACAAGCTGAGCTGGAAAGAAAGGGAATGACCATCAATGTCAGGAAAAGCAAAATAATGCATATAGGCCGGGAACCAATAGAAAAGGTGGACGAGTACACTTACCTAGAAACAGTAATCAGCAGGAATGGAGAGCTAGACCAAGAGATATCCAATACAATAGGATAAAGAAGACAAATGCAATATACTAACTACCACCTCTGCAATACAGTAATAGGGAAGATGGAGGTAGAGAAGAATGTTGAAGTACATATCTTTAAGGCTGTATACCTACCCTACCCTCTTTTACGGAAGTTAAAGCTGGGTACCACTCGGTAAGCACCTTAGCAGAGTTACTGCAATGGAAATGAGATACTTAAGTATTGAGGAGCCATTCTCCACTTCCCAAGGAGGAGGGATCGCATATGGAATGAAGGACAAGACAGGATGTTAGAACTGTCTCTATAAAGAATACCATTGAAAAGAGACAACTCAAATAACTTGGACATCTCTGTCGGATGAGTGAAGACAAGGATCCAAGAAAATATTTTGAGGCCAGACCAACAGGAAAACGCCCAAGAGGGAGACCTAGAATACAATGGAAGGACCACATCTCCACAGTGGGAGAGAGAAGAGGGAAAAACTGGGATGCCATAAGGGTGCTTGCTCGGGATCGAGATGCTTGGTTTGTCTGGACAGAGGCACCTCCATGCTGAAAGGCACTAAGGAGGAAGTGCAAGAAAAAGAAATATTGTAGGTAGTTTAAAAGATATGAAGCTCTGTATGAAAAATTAATTGCTCATTTAAAATTTTGAAATAAATAAATAAACAGCCACCATTTTTTATACTCCCTACCTATATCTGGCAGACTCATTAATGTTGACTAGTAATTATATATAATTTTCATAATAGTGATCAAAAATTGGGGTGAAATAACTGACTTTTTTCCACCAGGTTCTTGGGCTTCGTTCATATCTTGCGTTTCACTTTTTTCTTACAGATAAATGTCAAAATAAGCTTTCTGTTAATTACGAATCGAAAGAGACATAGAAAAAGGTCTGTACTGTTCGGTATCTCATGTACAAGTAAGCATCAGTCGGACTGATAGTGTAGGAGTATTCATAATTGAAGTCAGTCACATTAGTCCGGCTATTGAATGATGACTGTCAGTCGGACTGATACCGATGGGGTCTTTATTATTCAAGTCAGTCACATCGGTCCGGCTTTTGAATGATGACTGTCAATCAAACTGACAATGTCGGTTTCCCTTTATAGAACAACGAATAACATGAACATATATAGGTCTACAGATTGACTACTTCCCTTATAATGAATTATGTACCACTTGTTTTTTTCCAATACTTTAAACAAGCAATACCTTCTTGGTATTGTTCTATACATTCCAGATTTCACGACATCGACTGAATATGGCTGATAAAATTATGTAATTTGTTATAATTATTATTTTTAATTTTATTAAAAAGCTTAAGAATACAGTAGGACCCCTAGTATCTCTAACGGGCTCTATTAACCGTCTATCAATGGTTCATGTAAACCCAGGGAGTTCCTATTTCTGGGCCAATAGTGAGTGAAAATGCAATATGGTTTCACGAAAACTTAAGTATCGAGGAGCCATTCTCTGCTTCCCAAGGCGGGCGCCACAAAATAAAAAAAAAGACATGGTATCAGGTTGATGTTCATTCAAGAGGAGAGTCTGAGTGGTGATAATTATGCAGCTACATTATTTATTGAAATTTTGAACTGTTTGATCAAACAATCTATTTAATTCCTGATAAAAATTATAATGTGGATAAATCGGGATTGTTTTGGAAGATGCTTCCTTCAAAAACTTTAGCAGCTCAATCCGAAAAATATAATGTGGTTCTGGTCAATACATATGTAAAAACATGCATACATTCATTTTTGTATATTATAATTAATATATATAAAACGTGTGTTTGTTAATAAAAGTGATTTTCTGTACAGTTTTTTTTTTTTAAATTAACCTCCTTTTCTATCACAATAAAATGTTGTCATTTGATTATTTGGAGTTTTTGATTATCTATTAATCCCAATACCCCAGATAAAGGGGTTCTACTATTGTTAAAAATTTCTATGCAGTTACATCACTTATAAAATAAAGCGAGAATTTTCCAGGGTTATATTACTGGTAATGTAGTTTTTAAAGTTGACCACGCAGAGTCTACAAATTATTAACTATTACCTAGCAATAGAACCAAAAAACTTAAAAATGAAAACTTTGGAGAAAATTTTAAAGTAATAGGAAAAATGACTTATCGGATTAAAACTTTAGCTTTTAAACAGAATTTCCATATTTTCCAAATTGCAGACACCCTGATTAAACTTATACCAAAAAACAAAAACCACCAGAATAAGGACTTTTATTTTCATAAAACTCCTCACAAAACTCTTATTAGTGAACTGAGATAGTTTAATTAGATTTTATATAACAGTAATAATAAATTAACAGCCCTTCATAAGTTAATACTACGATACTAAAACACAAATTTGGAATCCCAAACAAACCTGTTTTGAAAATGTTCTTCTTTATTACAATTATATTACAAAATTAAAGAAAAATACAGCCAACTCTTATGGAAAAAAATTAATGATAGCATCGATTTCACCAAACTGTCATTCATTCGATCACTTGTTCCCACCTTCATCGTGATTAAATTGAAAACTTCCTTTTTTAATATATATACAACTAAAAACTAAACAGAGGCCAGTTAATATCATTAAATTTCAACCTAGTTCTTAAAACTATTATGTTTTCAGACGCTATTCTCTTAACATGCCGTTTCAACTAACATTATAGGAATATCATGACATAACTCTTTATTAATAAAGAAAACTACACATTAGATTGAAATTCAGTCTCTAAAATATCAGTACAACTTCCCTACTGTCCATTTTAACTAGCTAAATATGTAAACATCAATACTGATTACAGTTTTAAAAAACAGTATCACAGAGAGTCCACTATAGCTACAGTACTTGACCAGACTATATGCCGCTCTTTAACAGCTACTTCTTTGCAACTTCCTCATTTTCTTCTTTGTCAATATTATTTGATAACAGTATTCCATCCTGTTCATTATTTCCTATAGACAGAAAAATTATCCATAGAGGTAAAAATACATATCAAGAATCATGTGAAAAATGATCAATGTCAATTTTTGTGAAAATGAGATAATAATATCATTTGGAGGTTTGTTTCTAAATGAATCGATTTTAGAAATAAATACAAAATTCTGAAAAAATGGAGGAACAGGAAAGACTGATCAAGGTAAAATCCAACAATAAAAACTAAACAGAATGTATACTAAACAAAATCCCGAAAATTCAGAGTAAAATTTCAATATATAACTTACTTAATAAACAAAATTCAATAAAACTTGTATTATATATATTGTAATATTCTCTTTTATGAGTAACTAGTCATTTTTTATATACAAATGATTTTTAGTAGGTTTATGTGATTTATCTTTTCAATATGTTTATTTGTAGTATTAAACCTAAAAGCAAGCTAACCAATTTTCATCAGTAAAATATGCAGTCACAAAAGATATCGTGCAAAGCCAAGATGGCAGTGTCCTGCAAAAAGTTTGTTGAATTGCGGCCATGTTGAGCTGAATCAAATATTTTAAAAACTTTATTTTAACTTCCCTTCATAGTTGTAGATACAATACATTTAAGAAAAAATAGAAGTTAAGAATAAGTAGTAAAGAAATTTATTCATAAAATAAATCATAGGAAAAAACTCAAAACAGTTTCAACAATCGATGTTGAGAACTAACAACGAGAGAAGGGGAAGGAAGAAAACTTGGTTTTTGGACATTCGTTGCTTAGGTGCGGGCGGGAATGATATTTCCTGGATAAAGAGGTCATCATCTCTTGTCCAGCTCAGGTGGACATCTTCAAAAAGGATACATCATAGATTCACCCACAAAGAAAAAAAGGTTTTTATATATAGGAAGATGGCCAGGGTTGCGGTCAAAGGAGAAACAAAAATAGTTTTTGTTTCTAACTAAAACTAAACTAACACTATTTTTGTTTCTCCTTTGACCGCAACCCTGACCATCTTCCTATATATCAATTTTTACGGACAACTATATATACATATATAAAAAAAAGGTTTTTTTTTTTGTATCGCCTAACAACACACTTCGATGGATCATGAGTAAAAGACTTAGAGGACAAAGGTTTTGTTTCATTAGTGTTTGTTTGCTGAAAGATTTTTATGAAAACTTTTATTTAATTTTAATATTTTTTTGAATATTACAATATATATACATATTTTTTTATTTATTCCTATTTACAACTGTATTTACATATAAACACATTGAGTAAATTTTATGTAAGATCAAAATGGAGTGATACGGGCATGTAGAGAGACTACCCATTAGCAGCACTCTAATTATATTACCAGAAGGTATCGAGGCCACCTTCTTTTGAGGATTGTCAGAAATAGTATAAGAAGCAAGGTTAGAAACTAGAGGGGTTTGTGGGGTGGTTAGGGAGTTTATAATGGAAGGATTGATATTTGATTCGGGCTAGATTGGTTACATATATATATATTAATTTTTAAAAAATGGAATTACTAACAATTTGAAAAAGTTGACATTGATCGATATGACCCTTCATACTTTTGTTCTTAATTAAAAAATAATAATAATAAAAAGCTGTGATTGTTAGAATATTCCTTAAATCATTTTTAATGCCTCCTACTCTAATGAAAATATAAAGATCACTCACCTTCTGGGACAATTTCACTGACTACTGTTTGTTCAATGGAATGATCCTCTTCACTAGAGATGAAGGGAACAAGCGCCTGATGGATAGTGATCAGGACGAAGGCAGAACACAAGAAGTATGGAATCCTGTAGAGACTGGTTTGCCCGTAGACCATAACCATAAGTCCGAGTCCGATAAGAGCATAGCCTAATTGTCTACTCCATTTTCTGCAATCACGGAACATTCCAAGACCAAAATGTAAAAAATAAACTTTGAACTTACTTCATTTAAAAAAAAAAAATGTATATAACTTAATATAAATAATGCATACGTACAGTCCACCTTTCGGAAGTTCTGATTGCCAGAGGTAACCAACGCAAACAGACATCACTACAGCACAGTACAAATAAGGATCTGGCTCCAGATGATTACTGTATCTAAAGTAAAAAAAACAAAAAAAACATTAATTTTAAGTTTGTGCTTAAATTTTACTTCTAAAAAATAACTTAATGCGGTGTTGATAGTTGGTCATAGATTGATATGAGAAGATGGTTGCGAGTACAGACAGCTACACATGTTAAGAATTGAAGAGAATTATTTATATAAATAACAAATAATAAACTAAGACTATAATTATTATGTTTATTTTCACTTATTTGTGAGAATTATTTATGCTTATATTGATTAGTTTTAATTTGATTTATTTAATATTTTAAATTAGTATAAGTGAGTAGAAGTAGACTCTGGAAGGACAACATAGCACCGCAGTTTATACAGTTCGCATTTGCATAGACTTGAGTATAATTTAGTTATTTATATTAATTTTCAATAAAGTTCGCATTTGCATAGACTTGAGTATAAATTAGTTATTTATGTTAATTTTCGATATAGTTTTCATTTGTTATTTCTTTGTTTTTTGCTAATTAACATTTTATTTATTAAAGAAAATTATACTGTATGAAGCGCTTCACGCATCCTTTATTAAGTATCCTTTATTTGTATTAAACAAATCAAAGGCAAGCTCGGCGACTCTAATTTAACGACCATGTAGAGGCTGCGAGCAAATAAGCCCCCCTTCCCAACATTTTTTTTGGAGGCACCAGCGAGATTGCCGAAATATCTTTGATTTGTTTAAATTAATTTCTTCATAATAATAATTAATTATTTTTTCTTTTTTTTTTTTTACCATTTCAGATTTGTATATAGTTAAGATTTATTTATTTTAATCCTGTTTGAATAATTTTCATATCATTTGTTAATAGATTGTAAGATACGCATTTAGGTAGTAATACAAGCATTTTTTATTTACGCAAACAACACAAATAAGCAAAATTCATTTATTTATGCCAATGACCCGATTTGAATATCAGGCTGGAAAACAACAAAATGAGATAACAATCTTAGTTCAGAGAAACATAAAAGTAAAAGAAAATAAATAAATAAATAAACAAACTTGGAAATATATAAAACAATAAATTAAGTAGATAGTAGTTGGTAATAATAGAAAATAAAACATCCTCTTAGAGATAAGAATTATACAAAATAAATGATAAAAAAATAAAAATAAAAACAGTGTTCAAGTAAATAAAGAAATAAACATAATGAAAGATGCAGGAGAAAATTTAAATTATGAGTAATTGAATTAACATAATAAAATTGGTAAGTGGTGTCTAAAATAATGAAAAATAATATAAATCAACATAAATTGATAACTTTAGATATCAACATAAATTGATAACGTTAGATATCAACATAAATTAATAACGTTAGATATCAACATAAATTGATAACGTTAGATATCAACATAAATTGATAACGTTAGATATCAATATAAATTGATAATGTTACATATCAACATAAATTGATAACATCAGATATCAACATAAATTGATTACATTAGATATCAACATAAATAAATTGATAATAAATAAATTAAACTTAATAAATGGGATATGGTCTGGGTGCGTTCAAATTAAACTCAAATAGTACACCCATTTACTATTTGAGTTTAATTTACCACACTCATATTCCATATTAATACACATGGTCAATCAGCAATCTTCCATAAATTAAAATTGTTTTTCATTATTTTTAGACATTATTTATATATCATATTATGTTAATTCCATGATTCGTCATTCACAATTTCTTTTGCACCTTTCATTATGTTTATGTCTTTATTTACTTGAACATTCTTTTTTTTATTTTTATAATTTATTTTGTATAATTCTTACCTCTACAATATTATATTTTATCTCCTATTATTATCAACTACTATCTACTTAATTTACTGTTATGTGCATTTTCAAGTTTGTTTATTTGGTTTTGTTTTTTTTCAGCCCTAATGAAGGCCTGAAATTCAAGTCGAAGTGTTGGCACAAATAAGTTTAGTTTATTTGAGTATTTTTGCTGACCGCACCTTCGACCATCTTCTCCTCAAAAATAACTTATATTCTTTTATATGATATTAAAAAAATTAATTAGTAAGGGTATGACTTTTTTTTTTTGTTCCGGCCAAGACTTCCATTGAAGTCCTATACTGTCTAACCATGGTT
>NW_027111321.1:360753-363182 GCF_000696795.3 Halyomorpha halys | reverse complement strand
CAGATATCAACATAAATTGATTACATTAGATATCAACATAAATAAATTGATAATAAATAAATTAAACTTAATAAATGGGATATGGTCTGGGTGCGGTCAAATTAAACTCAAATAGTACACCCATTTACTATTTAAGTTTAATTTGACCGCACCCAGACCATATTCCATTTATTAATACACATGGTCAATCAGCAATCTTCCATAAATTAAAATTGTTTTTCATTATTTTTAGACATTACTTATATATCATATTATGTTAATTCCATGAATCGTCATTCACAATTTCTTTTGCACCTTACATTATGTTTATGTCTTTATTTATTTACTTGAACATTCTTTTTTTTAATTTTTTTTTTATCATTTATTTTGTATAATTCTTACCTCTACAATATTATATTTTATCTCCTATTATTATCAACTACTATCTACTTAATTTACTGTTATGTACATTTTCAAGTTTGTTTATTATTATTTTCTTTTTATGTTTCTCTAAATTAACATTGTTATATCGTTTTTTTTTTTGTTTTCAGCTCTGATGAAGGCCTGAAATTCAAGTCGAAGTGTTGGCACAAATAAGTTTTGTTTATTTGAGTATTTTTGCTGACCGCACCTTCGACCATCTTTTCCTCAAAAATAACTTATATTCTTTTATATGATATTAAAAAAATTAATTACTAAAAATATATTTAACCACAAGAAGAGGACATGTATTATTACTTGTAGTTCTTGGCCCAGACAAGAATGCTGGGAATACTGATGAGTGTGTTTATAAGCCAAAGTAGAATCAGGCTGAGATGAAAACTGATCTCGCTGATAGACGGTATCTGAAATTCTGGCCGGGCATCACCTCTGGCATTGTTCCTCATCTGCATTATCCTCCATTTAAGGTAGCGAAGAGGCCAGTACACAATCTCCTCCCAAAAATCTTCATACAGCGATATTAACTACAGGAATTAGAATAAAGATACAATAATATATTGTAATATGCTCTTTTATGAGTAAATCATTATTTTTTATATATAACTGATTTTTAGTATAATATCATCTTTTATGAGTAAATAATTATTTTTTATATAAATGATTGTTAGTAGGTTTTATGTGATCTTTCATTTCAATATGTTTATTTGTAGTGTTAAACTTAAAAAAAAGCTAACCAATTTTTTTTGGTAAAATATGAAATCTCAAAATTTATCGTTCAAAGACAAGATGGCGGTGCGCGTCTTTCCAACTTATCCGTTGAATTGTTTGTGTTGAGAACACAGACTGAAATTTTTCAACTTTTGTTATTTCTCTACTGTAATTATAGAAAAAGCATAAATTGAAGAAAATAACAATTATCAATAAAATATTTACATCGTAAATCATAGCAAGTAAAGGAGAGCGATTGTACTTCAATCGATTATTGTAGGATCAACGAGAGAATGTTGAAAATTGAAGAGAGGAAACAAGGTACTCTTGGTTTGGTTGGCCTGGTGAGAGGACATCTGTCGGCTAGAAGCAGGAAGTACTGGAAGCCATTGTTGAGAGTTAGACATACCATTATAGAAAAGAAGATATCAAGAATCATCAAAGGAAGATTGTGTAATTGGTTAGTTTGGTTTCTAACTAGAATTTATTACATTTGTAAAATAGCTATTAATTAAGTTTAAGTGTTATTAGTAGTAAAGTGTCGTCTGTTTCTGATTGTCTAGAAACCCGCCCTGAGAAAAGAGTCAATTATGTTATAAAATTTAAATAAAATTCTATTTTCTATTTAATATTAAAGTTTTTAATTTGAACCCAAGCTATCTTTAAGATAAGTGTTAAAGCCCAAAAGAGTATTTTATTTTATTTTATATTTACTTCCAAGTGGTTTTTTGTTAATTATAAATTAATTTCCTATTTTTTTTTAATAACAATTCAGTTTTTATTTTTTGTAATTAAAATTAAATTAGTATTTATTATGTAAATAAGGAGGTTTGTTGTGGTATGCATGTATAATATAAATACATAGCTGCGGCACGGTATACAAGAACATTGTGAGCCGAAATGGAATTAGTGCCTGTATACGGACTGATAAGGGAGTCTACAGTCTACAGTCCGCAGTCAGAAAAAGAGGTACCCACTGGCTCACCGCTTTTGAGGCCACAAGAATTTTGGGGTACAATTCAGGACCCTCACCCACCCAATCAATTGGAATTTAAAAATATAATCAAAAAGTGCATATCGACCCCCCTGCCCATCTACTGTGAGTGACTTTTTTTCTCTTTCATCGAGCCTCATGTTTTGTTTGCTTCTTATTATTTTTTGTAAAGAGAATTGATTTTTTTTTTTCGTTTACATATATATCAAAATATTTTCTTTCTTTTTACTTCACACTAATTTTTTTTTTTTGTAACAACAAAACAATTAATTTTTTAATTTAATTAAATTTGTATATCAGTTGGAAG
>NW_027111321.1:357954-358784 GCF_000696795.3 Halyomorpha halys | reverse complement strand
TACTAAATAAATGTGAACCTTAACACATGTTCATCCGAATGAAGAAAATTTGTCATTTGACAAACAATCACCAATCGCAAAATGAAGAAAATTTTTTATTTTTTAGCATGTTAAGACGATATAACATTTAACATGGTTGAGAAACTTATAAATAATAAGTCTTTTATATGAAGAATGATGTTTGATTACATGAGTCGATTTCTTAAATTTATTTATCTGAATTTGGTCGTCCTTAAATCATTGAAGAAAATTTTTTATTTATATATGAAAGAAAATAATTGATTCTTTTAATTCTAAATAAATTAAATTATAATTTTTACCAAACAGAAATGATTCCAATAAAGAATTGATTTCAGCTTCAGTTGCATCGCATAATGGTGCAAAAGTAAACAAAAACATTTTAAAAAGAATTTTATTCAAAGTTTAAATGCTTGGGTGTTCGGATATTTATTTCAGTAGTAATATTGTAATATTAATTTTCTGACACAATTTTAATTAAAATAAAATATGTCTAAAATTGATAATGAAAATAAATATATGCAAACAATTTATCTGATCATGAATGTAGTGATAACTTCGACAATTGCAGCATTTTCCTTCAAAGTGGGACATGTTTCCAACAGTACCATTATCTGAAGAAATATTTATTCTTTATAAATCTAGATTTGAAAATAATTTATTTCATCTAATAGAAAAAAGAATAATAACTATTTTTTTGGTAATTTATTTCAATTTTTTTTTTTTTTAACTTTAGAAAACAAAAGAAAAAAAATTGAAAATTGATATATAAAGACAAATTTGTTTTTTCGGAACATTCTATTTCATTAAAT
>NW_027111321.1:357420-357904 GCF_000696795.3 Halyomorpha halys | reverse complement strand
AAACTATTTTTATTTCTCTTTTGACCGCAACCCTGACCATCTCCCTATATATCAATTTTTACGGTCAACTATACATACATATATAGAATTTTATTCAAAGTTTAAGTGCTTGGGTGTTCGGATATTTATTTCAGTAGTAATATTGTTAATTTTCTGACACAATTTTAATCAAAATAAAATATATCTAAAATTGATAATGAAAATAAATATATGCAAACAATTTATCTGATCATGAATGTAGTGATAACTTTGACATAGTGGGACATGTTTCCAACAGTACCATTATCTGAAGAAATATTTATTCTTTATAAATATAAAGATTTGAAAATAATTTATTTCATCTAATAAAAAAAAGAATAATAACTATTTTTTAGGTAATTCATTTCAAATTTTTTTTTTTAACTTTAGAAAACAAAAGAAAAAAAATTGAAAATTGATATATAAAGACAAATTTGTTTTTTCGGAACATTCTATTTCATTAAAT
>NW_027111321.1:348267-355425 GCF_000696795.3 Halyomorpha halys | reverse complement strand
AAATTTCACTAAAAAATATATAATTTTCACCAAGTTATGCTGTTTTTATAGAGACTATATCATTTCCATAGGTAGTGTAAAACAATTTAAGCATTTTGTAAATAGTGGTGCACAAAATTACTGGAGGAATTGTGTCCAGATTTCATAATAACTCCTTACAATCTCAACGAGCTTAAAAGACCCAGAGCCATTCAAATGTTGCTCTAATATTGATAACTGCATCTCTTCTAATTTTCGTAATCTTCATTCTTCCAACATTGTGTAATAAAAAAAAAACTCAAAAAATTAATAATAAGAGTCTTCATTAGCTGATTTATTGCAGACTACAACTACCTAAGGTAAGCACTAGCAAAAGATCAGAAAAAGTAAAATGAGAAAATACAATAAGGGAATCATGAAAGGAGCAGTATCACTGTATTGTCATATTAAATATTAAATTATCTAAGTTTTCTTACAAATGAATCAAAAGCACATAAATCAGTAAAATCTCTAATATCTTGTCCAGCAACCAGTATTAGCAGTAAAATTATCTTCTCCATCTTGAAAATAATTAAAAAACTCTTATGTTTTAGTAAATAAAATCGTCAACATTATATATGTAAAAATATTGTAATAAGGTTATCTCCTTAGGGAGAGAAACGATAGATAACCGATCGATTTGATCGGTCCGTTCGTGAACGATGTTTCTTTGGAGAGCAGTGTAGAAAAAAAGAACAGGGGCTCAGTGGTTAAGACACAGTCTTACCAATTTGATGTCTATTGACGGTGCCGGTTCGAATCCGGCCTGGGGCGTTGACTCTTTTCATTGAGTGGCAGTCCCACAAAATTAAAAACTTTGATCCTCAACCATGGTTATGCAGAATAGGACTCCAATGGGAGTCTTGGCCGAAAAAAAAAAAAGAACAGGTGTGATTATTGTGTGTATTATTGGTTACTTTTGTACTAAAATAAAAATCCTTTTCTTTATTTTTGGTTCATAGCGTTTTTTTTTCTCTTGGCCCGGGTATCACGCAACAATACATATAAAATACATGTCCAAATTTTCATGTAAAATTGTAAAGACACTACCTTCTAATATCTCCAAAGTGTCAGCTATATCACACAACTTCATTTAATGATCTTTTAAAACTATTTTGTGTTTTCCGGAACAACTGCCAATTTCGGGCGACCAGAGCATTCAGCGACCACATTTAAATTCAGTATATCAGTCAATAATAGTTGATTTGCCTAGTACAGAGCCCACGCCCCCATAATGCTTATCAAGCCACAGTTAGTCTTTGTATTTTTCCTCATCAAAAAACAGTGTTTAATCAACACAAAAAATTCCTTTCTATCCATTGTCTTGAAAATTACAAAATTGGGGTAACTGAAATGACTGTAACCTCTAAATTGATGGTCAGAATGCCATGAAGAAATTTTGATACTTTAATGTTTGAAGGCTAGTACTACCGGAAAATCAGGTGGGTCTATCAACAATGTTTTTTTGTTTTTTTTCCTCTTTCGGCCAAGACTCGCATTGGAATCCTATATTGCCTAACCATGGTTGGGGATCAAAGTTCTTCATTTTGTGGGACCGCCACTCAATGAAAAAAGTAAACATCCCAGGCCAGATTCGAACCGGCACCACCAATAGACATAAAATTGGTAAGACTGTGTCTTAACCACTCAGCTATGGGCGGCCCATCAACAATGTTGCCATCATTCACTAAGTCCTTAGTCTGACACATATATGACAATATTCTTGACAGACCCACGTGATTTTCAGGTAGTATTAACCATAAAAACAGTACATGTATTGGTGTGTGTATAAATTTTTAAATTAAACTAATTTAATTAAACTAATTTAATCCAACATTTTTTAATTAAACTAATTTTCTAAAATACCAAATTCAATTAAAACTTGAAGTCATTTATACTATCTAAATAATTTTAATATATAGTAATCAAATCTTGATTGCAGTTAATGTCTGTGAACTATTGCAGATGAAAATTAAATTAAAATATATGGCCTTTCAAAATATTAAGAAGTAATTGGTTAAGCAAAACCTCTGGTGAATAACAATTCTAAAATCACTGAAGATCTACACAGGTTACAGAAAACATACCTTGAAGATGTAGAAGAAGAGACCGACACAAAGAGCAAGGCCTCCTGAAGCAGAGAAGGCAACAGTAATCATAAACGCAGACACAACAACCGGAACCTTACTCACTCCGTTGAGGATATATTCTGACAACCAGTTAATACCCAATGAATACCTCTTCAAAAACCTTTAAAAAATATAAATATGTATATATATTTTTTCAAATTCATATTGATTAATATGACTAATGAAATAAAACAATGAGAAATATCAATAAAATTAATGATACAAATTAAAGACCACTTGTTATATATATTGATTGTGTATTATTGCACCTTATTATGCTGTTCAAAAATTTATTCAGGCTTATATTTTGAAAACTTTTTTTGAAAAATGAAAAAACCTATAAGGATTGCCCAAATAAGTCCCTTTACAGCGACAGTCCTATACCACTTTAGAAATATATGCTTAAAATGGGAAGAGGAGACTTAAGATAGGTAAATCAAGCAATACTTAAAAAGTGGCTAAAATTAAAAATACGGCATGAAACCCACCGAGGTAGCCTTACTTATCTTCACTTTGAAACAGACACTTATAGTGAGTATGTTGGTTGATGTGCGACACGTCACAATCTCACAAAAGGAGATCTTAACGAATAAAATATTAGAAGGAAATCCTTCATGGCAAAACCACCCCACTAAAACCTCCAGGTAGCAATAGTCCTACAATACTTTTAAAACATTTACTTAAATTAAAAAGAGGAGACACAATAGTTTCATGCCGTTTTTCAATTTTGCATACAGGCGCTTTTTAAATATGGCTTGATTTAACAATCTGAGGTCTCTTCTTCCCATTTTAAATAAATGTTTTAAAAGTGATATAGGACTGGCTCTAATTCCAAAACAAGAAAATGAAATAGCCGGTATACGTATATATGTGTATATATATATTTATAAATGTCTTTTTCTTTGCTCCAGGAGGTAAGAAAAAAATAAAATAAAGGGTTTTAGCAGTAATTTGTTGTTTAATGTACAAATGAATTCTCCATTCTCTCTTAGCCCCCAGTTATTATACCACCAGTGTATACCCGCCTTCAGCGGACATTGTAGTTATTCTTATAATGCCATACGGCAAACAAATATATAATTTGTATTTTGTATATATATATTTTGCATTTAAATGAAAAATAAAGAGGTTTAGAAAAATAAAAATAAAAAAGGGTTTTAGCAACAACAACAGCAAGGCAATCCAAGGTATCCTTCATACCCAGCTATACATATAGCATACCTCCTATATGTACGTACTAAATACCAATTAAAATCTTTTCAGGAGGGTACAAAAAAAAAAGGGGGTTTCAGCGATTATTGTATTTAAATGAAAAAATAAAGAGGTTTTGAAAATAAAAAAAAAAAGGGTTTTAGCTAAGGAGGCATAGCAACAGACAAATTTGTTTATCATTCATATCTATTTCAAGGGGAAGGTACGAAAAAAAAAAAAAAAGGTTTTAGTAGGGTAGGTATGCCCGGGAAGATTATAAGGATTGCCTGGTTGAATATTTGAACAATGTTTTGAATACCATATCTTCTTGTATACCTATTGTTTTAGGCATAAATATTTTTAGTGATAAAAGTTGCTTACGATTTGATTCATCAAACTGTACAGAAAATTAAATTTTGGAATACACTAAACATTTCTTAAAAAAGTGTTATTATAACATAATATAATTTTATCATACTGACTTGAGGAGGAGGCCATTAAAAGCCTGACCTTGGACAACCACCATCACTATAACACTGGTCGCCATGACGAATGTCAAACAAAATGCTGTCAAATGTAAGAAGAAAGGCACCACTATCAGCTCAACAAAGCCAGCCTGGATCTTAATGTCAGTATCTGGGAGGAATGGAAACACTTTAGTAAGGCTTCTGAAATAAAAATGTAACGATAAAGAATTAAACATATAGTAAACTACAACACAGATACAAAAAAATAAATACACAATATGCAGATATAATAAATAGGCTGTACATATAAGTAGAGACATAATGAATCAGGAAAAACATTTAAAAATAAAATAATCCAATTTGAAACCATAATATTCAACTTAAACAGCAAAATTTACTAAATATCAGTGCTGCCGATTAAAACAACCAAAAAATACCTGCTCAGACCCTTGAAAATACCCGTTTTACCCGACAAATACCCGCCACTTAATCAGTTCTTGTAGAATCGTTATAAGTGTAAATGTATGATTGTTATGGTCTTGATTGTACTGTTGCACTAGCTCTGGCGTGATAGTTGATAGTTCAAGTTATGCAATGAAACTGTCACATCGACTATTGTATGTATATGCCTTGATAGTGAACAATCGTACAATTTCAGTTATTACGACCAAAGTCGCAGCCACTATCATGGTGTAACTGTTTGATAGTAACAGTCATGACAGTATTTACTGTCTGTCATATGTATACCTCTTTTGGCTGTATAATTTATAATCAGATATAAACCACAAGTATTTTTTCCACAAATCCATTCCTGTTATTAATACCTCAATATTTGCTAATCGTTTTGAATCGATGTTTTTTTTTTTTTAGGAAAATTAAAAACTTAAAGGTTGATAATACAAAAATAGTCATAGAAACAGTACAAAAAATTTTTATATTTTTAAAACTGAAACAGCCTTCAACTTCTCGTCCTAAATACTTCACAAAATATAAATCCAACCTGGGTTCCAAAAACAAATTTACCCGAGACCTTAAAATTATATCCACCCCAAGCCCCAAAAAAATAAATCGGTCCAAAGTCCAAGAATTATATTCACCCCATGCCTCAAAAATAAATTAATTCCGGACCCCAAAAAGAAATATGTCATAGGCTCCAAATGGTCTCGGTACACCCAAATCCTAAAATTCAATATCTAAGGAAAAATAATAACTTGTTAGTAATAGAAAAAGTCTCAAATAGTTAACTAAAAAAACTAGTCGAAGGACTATTGTGACACTGCACTAGCACACCTACATATAGTGTAAATACATTTTACCAAAAATACCTGAAAATTACCCACTAATATGTAAAATACCGGAAAATCGGCAGCACTGCTAAGTATATACATATCAATAGGGAGATAAAAAACAACACACAGGTATATTGATATGTTCAAAGAGATAATGATTAATATAACTTAACATTTGTGCTAAAGGGACAGATGAATGAATCAGTAGTGAACGACATTGTTTAAATAAATGTGTAGTAAATTTTAATATATGTTACTATATGAAAATATTTCAAATAAGAAATAGATGTTCTTAACAAAATGAGGGAAAATTCATTATAAGGTTTTAATTGTATACATAAAAAATTGTGGAAATGTTAAACTAATTGCTATATTCGTAGGAATGTTTGTTACAATTAAGTCGATTTATATTGTACAAATTTGATTGAAGAAAAGTTGATTTAAATGAGATAAAAAAAGATTATAACATTTTTTTAAATATAAACAGTAACATATTTGGATATAGTATGAATATTCCTCAAACTACTCTCACTTAAACAAAATCATACATATGCAGTTTTGGCTAAGAAGGTATGTATTATGAATAAATTTTGGATTTGAACCAAAGGATAATAAAATATATTAGAAAATTTGATTTTGACAAGATTGACAGTATTTTAAGCCACATTTTTGAACACAGCTTGCCTTCAAATTTATGAATTTAATTGGCAAGGTTTATTTCAAGGGTCAGGCACGAAAAAGCCCATGTAGGCCGTATTGAAACAGCACCGTTTCTGACTAAGGGATGTTGGATGAATTTGGAACATAAGAAATTATCATCTGAGTTGGGAAACGCAGTGTATATGAATGTTCCAAACAAAAACCAGTGCATATCTGACCATCGAGAATAATAAAATTTACTTATTTAATTACGCTTGCGTTCCATAGCAACCAGGTTATATTGTTTGTCGAGGCAGGCAAGTAGCGAACAGAGAACTGGGAACTGTGACAGAAGCAACTGAACTGAATCGAGATCTAAGGATCAGGTCACAAAGACTATGATTCTATTAGCCGATGGCCGTCTCTCTACAGGAATACTGATTCAAGAAAATAAAATAACATTACATTTTACAACTAGGACTGATAGTGATTATAATTCAACTGTTGTTTGATATGGCAAATTTCTATTACATTAGATTGTCTGAATTTTCTTAAAATATAAATATTTCATATAAGTCTTAAATTAATTTAATAAACTGCTTGAACAATCCTACATTTAAAAGATAGATCACACTCACTGAAGGAGACTAGCAGATAGAGCCGAAGCTTGGATGATGAAGTATGGTTTTGCTGCCAACGGGAGAACCACCTGTATCAATGGACAGTCATTTTCTTTACCAAGGCATTTCGCCTGGTATCCGATACAGAAGAGGAGGCAGCAGGCAATGTGGGCGATAATCGAGGGCCCACTGAGGGTAACTACTGATGTCAGGCTAAGTAGTAAAGACTTCTCCAAGCTATATTAAAATTATCAATACATTAAAATATACATTAGAAAAAAATAAAAATACATGACAATAAGAAATTTTTTTTAAAATATGGAGAAAAAGGGCTGGGTCTCATCAATGGAATGGTAAAGTGATCAGGCCATCTCAGGACTCATCAATGGAAACCATCAGTGGATAGATCTGTTCGAATATTAAGCCAGCACTTAAATCACCGATGACCCAGTGGTTCCGGCAGTTAGAATTGTCAATGGTATTGGTGAGTGTAACCTCATTAGAACCTCCATGATGTTATTTCTGTTTCTAAAATCAACTACAGATATTGAGTTTCGAATTGAAATGTTTCTGGCTGAAGAAAATTTAACAGTTTCAATAACAATAGATTTTCTAAACAGATAGAAAAATTTCAATTAATTTGGCTTTCTAGTTCTAGAATAAAAAAAAAAAAAAAGAGGTGTATGAGTAATAAATGTTGGGAATTGGCGAGATAAAGCCAAAAAAGATGGAGAACTAGTTTGAAAATAAGGAGAATCACAATTGAACTTACGATTGACCCTACTTCAGAAAGAGGGAAATGAAA
>NW_027111321.1:346893-348217 GCF_000696795.3 Halyomorpha halys | reverse complement strand
TCGAATTGAAATGTTTCTGGCTGAAGAAAATTTAACAGTTTCAATAACAATAGATTTTCTAAACAGATAGAAAAATTTCAATTAATTTGGCTTTCTAGTTCTAGAATAAAAAAAAAAAAAAAGAGGTGTATGAGTAATAAATGTTGGGAATTGGCGAGATAAAGCCAAAAAAGATGGAGAACTAGTTTGAAAATAAGGAGAATCACAATTGAACTTACGATTGACCCTACTTCAGAAAGAGGGAAATGAAAATAAAGATATTTTAATTTATATATAATCTTATAACTTGTTCAAGACTGGTTTCATTATTTAAATAAAATGAATTATATCCAATTAAGTCTAAACAATTATATAATGTAATATCCTCTTTTTGAGTAAATAGTATATTTTTATGTATAAAGGGTTTTTATTTTATATATCATTTCAATATTCTTCATTTGCTTTGTTAAACCAAAAAGAAAGCTAACCAATTTTGTTCAGTCAAATATGGAGTGGAAAGATCCTTATTCAAAAACAAAGAAGATGGTGGCGCGCGTATTTCCAAAAATCTGTTGAATTGTGGCCATGTTGAGCAGATTTAAATATTTTAAAAAAACTTTATTTAACTTTCCATCATAATTGAAATTACAATACATTAAAGAAAAAATAGAAGTTAAGAATAATTATTACAGAAAATAATTAATAAAAGAAATCATAAGAAAAAAATCAAAACCGTAGTCCCACAATCGATGTAGAGAACTAACACCTAGAGAAGGAGAAGTAAGAAAACTTGGTTTTTGTCAATTCGTTGCTTAGGTGCGGGCCGGGAGTGATGTTTCCTGGATGAGGAGCCTCATTCATCTTTCATCTAGCTCAAGGGGAGACATCTTGAAAAAGAAGACATCAAAGAGTCTCCCAAGAAGAAGAAGGGACTCTTTGTTTGGATCGCCAAACAGCACACTTCGTTGGATAAGAAGTGAGTTGAAAACTGTTAGAGAACCAATGCTTTGTTTCGTTAGTGCTTGTTTGCAGAAAGATTGGCAACAGTCAGTGTTAGTTTGTTGAGAAAATCATCAAAAGAAGATTCTATGAAATTGGTTAGTTTTGTTCTTCCTAAAATTAAATATATTTGTGAAAGAGATATTAATTTAAATTAAGTGTTATTAAAAATAAGTGTTCTGATTGCCTAGAAACCCGCCCTGAGATTAAGAGTCTAAAATGTTATGAAATTTAAATAAAATTCTACTATCTATTTAATATTAAAGCTTTAGATATACCTAAAATATGAGAATTAAGTTAAAACTATATAAAATTCTATTTATTTTATTTTAAATAATTTTTATTA
>NW_027111321.1:345856-346843 GCF_000696795.3 Halyomorpha halys | reverse complement strand
ACGATTGACCCTACTTCAGAAAGAGGGAAATGAAAATAAAGATATTTTAATTTATATATAATCTTATAACTTGTTCAAGACTGGTTTCATTATTTTAAAAAAATGAATTATATCCAATTAAGTCTAAACAATTATATATTATAATATCCTCTTTTTGAGTAAATAGTATATTTTTATGTTTAAAGGGTCTTTAATATGTTTTTATTTTATATATCGTTTCAATATTCCTCATTTGCTTTGTTAAACCAAAAAGAAAGTTAACCAATTTTATTCAGTCAAATATGGAGTGGAAAGATCATTATTCAAAACAAAGAAGATGGTGGCGTGTGTATTTCCAAAAATCTGTCGAATCGCAGCCATGTTGAGCATATTCAAATATTTAAAAAAACTTTATTTAACTTTCCATCATAATTGAAATTACAATACATTTAAGAAAAAATAGAAGTTAAGAATAAGTATTAAAGAAAATAATTAATAAAGGAAATCATAAGAAAAAAATCAAAACCGTAGTGCCACAATCGATGTAGAGAACTAACACCTAGAGAAGGAGAAGGAAGAAAACTTGGTTTTTGTCAATTCGTTGCTTAGGTGCGGGCGGGGAGTGATGTTTCCTGGATGAGGAGTCTCATTCATCTTTCGTCTAGCTCAAGGGGGGACATCTTGAAAAAGAAGACATCAAAGAGTCTCCCAAGAAGAAGAAGGGACTCTTTGTTTGGATCGCCAAACAACACACTTTGGTGGATGGGAAGTGAGTTGAAAACTGTTAGAGAACCAATGCTTTGTTTCGTTAGTGTTTGTTTGCAGAAAGATTGCCAACAGTCAGTGTTAGTTTGTTGAGAAAATCATCAAAAGACGATTCTATGAAATTGGTTAGTTTTGTTCTACCTAAAATTAAATATGAAAGGAATATGGTCCGGGTGCGGTCAAGAAAAACTCAAATAGTAGAAATATACTAATTTAATGAGCCAACGTTTCGCCCCACGTTGC
>NW_027111321.1:344962-345518 GCF_000696795.3 Halyomorpha halys | reverse complement strand
AGGCTGTGAAATTCATAGGTGAAATTATCCTAGAGGATGGCCACGTTGACCGAAACATTGGGCATTTGAAGTAATGGGGTGTATTAAAAAAAAAATTACCGTCTTATCAAATTCAAGATTTCAAAGGACTGTAAATATTTTAATCCTACTTAATATTTACCGATACTTAATAATCCCTTTATTAGCCCATTCTTTAAGCTTGTTTAAGCCCATTCGACTTCTTAAAAAAAAGCTCATGAAATCATTAAATATGAAGGGGAAGGTGTCCTTGACCAGCGCACTGTGCGGCGTTGGTTTGAAAAACTTAGCAGTGGAGATACGATGTTGGAAGGGAAGAAGGGCTCTGGGCAACCATTAATGGATATTGATTAGGTTCTGCAGGAAGTTGTTGAGTCAAATCTGTCCACAAGTACTCGCGAACTTGTCAGGGAGTATGGTGTATTGAAAGATACTGTTAGTCGCCATCTACTCTACATGGGGAAGGTGAAAAAGAGCAGTAGACTGGTCCCTCACGAACTTACTCCTCAGCAATCAGCTAAGAGGTTAGAAATTTTTG
>NW_027111321.1:342561-343837 GCF_000696795.3 Halyomorpha halys | reverse complement strand
TGTAACCTATTAAGAATGGTAACCTTCTACTTAAATACCTCAATGTGAATAGGTCATCCTTCCTGGCTGGACCCGCCCCGCCCCACTGCGACTCTCAGTAAGAGACGGTCCTATATCACTTTTGAAATATTTCCTTAAAATGAGAAGAGGAGACGACTTAAGGTAGTTAAATCGAGTTAAGTCTCCACTTCCCATTTTAAGAAAATATATCAAAAGATTTAGAGTATGTTGGTTGGTATATGGCAATATCATCTGCATATGCAGCAATGGTTGCTATGATCTACAATCTCACAAGAGGAGATCACAACATAAAAAAAAAAAAACCATCCTTTCCTGTCAGACTCCCAGGGAGCGACAGTCCTATATCACTTTTGAAATATTTGCCTAAAATGAGAAGAGGAGACTTAAGATAGTTTAATCGAGCAATATTTAAAAAGCGCCTGAAATTGGAATACAGCATGAAACCCTCCTCTCCCGCCAAAGACCCACAGGGAGTTATGGTCCTATATCACTTTTGAAATATTAAGATTAAACGGTAAGAGGAGACTTCAAGAAAGTTTAATCCAGCAATATTTAAAAAGCACCTGAAATTGGACATCGGCGTGAAAAATACCTCAAGGTCTATCATATTTAGATTCAATCAATTGATGGATTCCATTGATGAAATTGGTGTTGAGCTAAGAAACTTATTCAATGTGTAAAAAACAGAATGAATAACACTCTAATACCAAAGTTGACTGAAATTAATAACAACCAACCTGACTTTGTAATTGCACCGAGGATCGAGGTATATATTAGCATTAACACTGCTGTTCACATTAGTGGGCACCTTTCCAGTTAGCAAAGTGAATTCAATGCTGTGTCCATTTTCACTGCAAAATAAATATTTATTTATAATTATATTAATATGTTTTAAAAGAATAAGATGGTTTTGGTCAGAAATGTGCAAAACATAGTAAAAAAAACTATTATTTGAATTGTTCTGACACACATTACAAGTCATCAGGACACATCAGGACTAAATGAGTATGATATGAAAAAACGCAGGAGTATAACATGAATGACAGAAAAATAAAATAAGAACAGAGTAAATTAAATGACAATATGGAAGTAGAAATGAAGAAAATAAATAGTGATAATTGATACAGTAATGAGTAATATGAAATAAAAAATGTAATAGAAGATCGATCTTCGATCATGTGGGCAAGAGGGAGGGAGGGAGGAGAGGAGAGAGAGAGGGGGAGGGAGAGAGAGAGAGAGAGAGAGAGAGAGAGAG
>NW_027111321.1:339347-340538 GCF_000696795.3 Halyomorpha halys | reverse complement strand
TTTTTCATTGACCACACCCCCAACCATCTTCTCCTCATTCATCATCCACGGTCAACTATCTCTCATAATTATTATTTGAATTGTTCTGACACACATTACAAGTCTCCATCAGGACTAAATGAGTATGATATGAAAAAACGCAGGAGTATAACATGAATGACATAAAAATAAGAAATAAAATAAAATAAGAACAGAGTAAATTAAACGGAAGTAGAAATGAGGAAAATAAATAGTGATAATTGATACAGTAATGAGTAATATGAAATAAAAAATGTAATAGAAGATCGATCTTCGATCATGTGGGAGAGGGGAAGGGAGGGAGGCAGGGAGAGGGAGAGAGAGGGAGTTTGTGTGTGTGTGTGTGAGAAAGAGAGAGAGAGAGGATATATATGCCATAGCTTTCCTGTCAAGTAGTTGAAAACAAAAAAAATAAGGAAAAAGTTGGCTACCTGGGATGGAATGGGTGGCAGAGATGGACAAAAATTATCTAGAGTTAAAACTAATAGCTAACATCGCCATGGTAACGACCCTTATTCATGAATGAACCTGTGATAAATAAATATTGTAACCATGGAAATTATAGCTATTAGTTTCAACTATACCTAATTTTGGCCAATTCTGGCAGAAATCACAGATATAAATAACTTTAGAATATTTTTTGTGTTGATATTAGAACTATTTAAGGGGAGGAAGGTCATTTTTTGGTCCCTCAATTGTCTCGATCTTGATAAGCTGCCTTCCAGTTCCGAGCCCTAATCAGGCATTGCATCGCTCGCCACACCGTCTTCTGAACAAAAGCTATGGTCGGCCAAATTTTCTTTTTAGACTTCTAGGCATTCAGTCAAGATTTTTTTAGAGATTTCTGATTCATCCATTCTCATCACATACCTAACCCATCTAAGCCTTTTCAGAAGTTTAATTGTGACCATGTCCACATCAATCTTGTATTCATTTTTACTAATTAAAATTAAAATTGTCATATTGGATAAGAGAACAAGAAATATCCAGTATGACAAGATTAAACCCACCTCAATTTAATTAAAAACAAGCATAAAAATATTTAATTTTTTTTTTATCAATCAAAACCAATATTTTATGAGTTTAAATTAGTCTAGTTTTCTCAATAGACCACAACGCCTAAAGTCCACTAACAAAAAATAATTCAGAATGGAATAAAATATTTTTAGTACC
>NW_027111321.1:331235-334706 GCF_000696795.3 Halyomorpha halys | reverse complement strand
GGGTACTAGGGTACTATTCCTAGAAACAGAGGAGGTATGTAAGCTTGGAGGGTAGCTAGTCGCCGGGTTCTACAAAAGGATAGAAGGAAAAGAGAAAAGAAGGAGAGAGGCCATGTCTTGAGTGAACGTAAAACAAAGACAACTCTTTAGAGAAAAAGATCAACTATCAACTGAAAGTACCTCATGTAGAGCATGCGCTACCCTCTACCCGTGCAGGACTAAGCCTCGGACAGAGCTGTGAATCGATGATCAATTACGCTTTCTTAAAGGCCCTTAATTATAGGCCTAGAGAATAGTGCTGAGACCGAGAAGGAGTCTTATCTTATCTTTTTGAGGAAGTTTCATGCGTTATATTGATATCGTTTATTCATTATTTTATCGACATTACTCAGTAGTAAATACAAAAACTAATAATAGGTAAAAATAATATGTTTTTATAAAAGAAAATAATGTATAAATTTGAGAGCTTCAGTGAGGCTCGAGGTGTTGCGCTGGTGCATTGGAGCTGAACTTCTTGTTTCTCTTGCTACAAGTGTAATAGACATTGTAAACTGAATAATTATAATAAGTGAAGTTGTGATAATAATAATGGGTTATCGACTAAGGTAAAATTTGACAAAAGCATATTAGCCTGCAACAGTTTGATAACAATGTTAGCTGTGATATTGTAAGATCCTTGAAAATAGCCGAAACATAGGAGTTACATGAAAATAAAAAGTGTGGGACTATATGGATATTTTTATTATAATTAATACAAAAATTATTTTTATTATCATTAAAATAAAAGTAATTTCCTTAGAAGAAAAAAAAAAGGTTCATAATTTAATATGAATCTTACACTTACTATAAAGATTGCCTAATATTGAAAGATGAAGGAATGTAATCATTTCCTATTTTTGAAAGATGAAGGGATGTAAGGATTGCCTATTTTTGAAAGATGAAAGAATGAAAGGATTTTCTATTTTTTTTTTTTGTCCTTGATATTGATCCTCCATAGATTTTAATTTTTTCACATAGATATTTAAATTAGGAATTTTTTTAACATAATAATATATATGCTTAATATTGATCAACAATTTCATAAAATTTAATTATAGCTTTCCTACCACTACTAGTAAAGTATTGTAATTGGGTGTAATTTTAGATGTGCGGTTTTCAACAGCCTTTCAGAGCTTCCTAAATCAAAAAAAAAAAAAATGCACTTTCTGTCTGTCTGTCTGGGCCACAGTTATCTCTTCAAGATGTGGACTGATTTTCTGGATTTCTTTTGTTTTATAGAGTTTTGGCTTCTGATGCTTGTTTGTACCAAATCGAGCATCTTATGAGCAATAGTTGATGTGCAATTGTCGAAAAACATTTTTTTTTCTACAGACTGCAGTACCAAAATGGCTCTAGAGATTTTGATAAAATTTGACCAGTCTTCTCTTTTTAGAGAACTTTTATTTTTCATACATTGTTCATCCCCAAGAGAAAAAAAAGGATAAAAATTATAAGGTAAAGCTATTTATTTACATTTGCATATAACTAAAAATACATATATTTTATGAATAATCAATTAAAAGGTAAGTTAATTAATTTCTCTACAAAACTATTATCTTTAACAACAGTTTTTAAATAATACTTGGAAGGAAAATTTTATTTGTTATTTAAAATGATAAATAAATAAAAAAATATATACATAAATTAGACCAGTATTATCAAAGATAGACGGAGTATTGTACTTTGTAGCCATATTTTTATTTAAAAGTATTTCGGATAGGTTCCCATGAAAACCCAGTCCCTTTTAATTAGTTTACTTAAATATTTATCTCTTGGGACTTACCCAAAGGTCATCTGAAAGATATTTAAATCGTCTATGAACCTAAACTAAAAAAAGAAAATACACGAAACATAGGGCTAAAATCTACCAAAATTAGCATTAAAATAGAAAAAGAAATAGTAACCTTTTCCCATGTAGGAAGAGTCCGAATGACAAGGTGTGTGAAGTTCTGCCTACGAAGTTGTGAAAGACAGATAATCGCTGACTTCCTCTTCATCCAATGATAAGGCGGTGATATCTTTCCCTTTGATGATAAGTTGATACCTTGTTTGCTACAAAAATCCAGGAGAAAATAAACATTCACTTTAAAGATGTTAATATTAAATTATGATAGAGATGAATATATTTGAAATCGAACTTAAAAAGCCTGAAGAATATATTACTGAGGTCTTAAAGGGCCAACAGCAGAGGACATTTAGAGCTGAGGGAGTTAAGGCATCACCCTAGCAGCCTCACAACTGCAGCAGTGTCAGTTCAAATCTGACCAAGAAGAGCTGACTTTTATTTTAATTCTAATTCAGTTTAATCAAAATTTACTCATTTATTTTTACTATATTTAATTCAATACTTAATTATTAGTCATGAAACTAGTACTCCATAACCTAAAACCTAACTCAATTCACATAAATATGGATAGTGGTGTTAAAATTCAAATTCAAATTACATTTATGTCTTTTATTTAAACAAGAAAAATGCATTAAATAACAATGACTCAAAAAAGGTCATCAAGGCGGACTAAACTTCTAAATAGTAATTAAAATAACAACAAATTCATTTCAATATTTAACATAATTTTTTTAATATTTTATTGCAGAGTGCAATTTCTAAAAAAGTTTCAAAAATAAACGATACAGTTTATGAACAATTAAATGAACAGGGTTATAACATAGATTACCAAAAACTTTCAGCATGGTTAATAAGTGAGTAACCTTCATTCTTTGACTTCACTGTTTATAAGCTCTGATATACATCTGCGAGACCTGGGCTCTAACAGGTACCCTAGAAAGCAGAATCGAGAGATTTGAACGGAAAGTCCTATGTACAATTACAGAATCGATCAGGGATAAGAGCCTTAACACACGGAGGAGAAGAACTAAAAGTGAACTGTTTGCAGAAACTGATCTGTCAATATCTCATGATGTGAAGGCAAGGAGTATAAGATGGGTAGGACATGTGGCTTGAAGCAATCCATCAGGACGTCTCTACACAACAATGAATGTCAGTATAGTTGGCAAGAGACCACGAGGGAGGACAAAAAACAGATGGATAGGCTGAATTGACCAAGATGAAAAAGAGCTGCTTTCCGATTTGCTGGCAGAAGCCCAAGATAGGCAGGCGTAGAGAAGACTGGTTCGGGCGGCCAAAGATCTACAAGGTCTGTAAAGCCAACCGAAAAAAAAAAAATATTGTTTCTTGTCTGTATAACCAAGTAGAAGATCAACAAGATCGGCACAGATAGAACATTAAAAACTTATACACTTACCGTGTGTTTCACCCCAATCATCATCCTTATATACAATATATAATACGTACCAATAAAATGTCATTACCGGCTGTGAATTATTTGAATTATGTTGAAATACTTAAAATCAGGATAAGAAAAGTACAGTAATTAAAAACATTCATCTCTTACCATATTTTTACACCATCAA
>NW_027111321.1:328348-331185 GCF_000696795.3 Halyomorpha halys | reverse complement strand
AAAAAATATATACATAAATTAGACCAGTATTATCAAAGATAGACGGAGTATTGTACTTTGTAGCCATATTTTTATTTAAAAGTATTTCGGATAGGTTCCCATGAAAACCCAGTCCCTTTTAATTAGTTTACTTAAATATTTATCTCTTGGGACTTACCCAAAGGTCATCTGAAAGATATTTAAATCGTCTATGAACCTAAACTAAAAAAAGAAAATACACGAAACATAGGGCTAAAATCTACCAAAATTAGCATTAAAATAGAAAAAGAAATAGTAACCTTTTCCCATGTAGGAAGAGTCCGAATGACAAGGTGTGTGAAGTTCTGCCTACGAAGTTGTGAAAGACAGATAATCGCTGACTTCCTCTTCATCCAATGATAAGGCGGTGATATCTTTCCCTTTGATGATAAGTTGATACCTTGTTTGCTACAAAAATCCAGGAGAAAATAAACATTCACTTTAAAGATGTTAATATTAAATTATGATAGAGATGAATATATTTGAAATCGAACTTAAAAAGCCTGAAGAATATATTACTGAGGTCTTAAAGGGCCAACAGCAGAGGACATTTAGAGCTGAGGGAGTTAAGGCATCACCCTAGCAGCCTCACAACTGCAGCAGTGTCAGTTCAAATCTGACCAAGAAGAGCTGACTTTTATTTTAATTCTAATTCAGTTTAATCAAAATTTACTCATTTATTTTTACTATATTTAATTCAATACTTAATTATTAGTCATGAAACTAGTACTCCATAACCTAAAACCTAACTCAATTCACATAAATATGGATAGTGGTGTTAAAATTCAAATTCAAATTACATTTATGTCTTTTATTTAAACAAGAAAAATGCATTAAATAACAATGACTCAAAAAAGGTCATCAAGGCGGACTAAACTTCTAAATAGTAATTAAAATAACAACAAATTCATTTCAATATTTAACATAATTTTTTTAATATTTTATTGCAGAGTGCAATTTCTAAAAAAGTTTCAAAAATAAACGATACAGTTTATGAACAATTAAATGAACAGGGTTATAACATAGATTACCAAAAACTTTCAGCATGGTTAATAAGTGAGTAACCTTCATTCTTTGACTTCACTGTTTATAAGCTCTGATATACATCTGCGAGACCTGGGCTCTAACAGGTACCCTAGAAAGCAGAATCGAGAGATTTGAACGGAAAGTCCTATGTACAATTACAGAATCGATCAGGGATAAGAGCCTTAACACACGGAGGAGAAGAACTAAAAGTGAACTGTTTGCAGAAACTGATCTGTCAATATCTCATGATGTGAAGGCAAGGAGTATAAGATGGGTAGGACATGTGGCTTGAAGCAATCCATCAGGACGTCTCTACACAACAATGAATGTCAGTATAGTTGGCAAGAGACCACGGGGGAGGACAAAAAACAGATGGATAGACTGAATCGACAAATATGAAAAAGAGCTGCTTTCCGATTTGCCGGCAGAAGCCCAAGATAGGCAGGCGTAGAGAAGACTGGTTCGGGCGGCCAAAGATCTACAAGGTCTGTAAAGCCAACCGAAAAAAAAAAAATATTGTTTCTTGTCTGTATAACCAAGTAGAAGATCAACAAGATCGGCACAGATAGAACATTAAAAACTTATACACTTACCGTGTGTTTCACCCCAATCATCATCCTTATATACAATATATAATACATACCAATAAAATGTCATTACCGGCTGTGAATTATTTGAATTATGTTGAAATACTTAAAATCAGGATAAGAAAAGTACAGTAATTAAAAACATTCATCTCTTACCATATTTTTACACCATCAACGGCAGATGGTAACGCACAGGCAAAGATCCAGTCCCTGGTCTTTTGGTTAACGGCTTCAATGGCTACGCTGTCGTAGGGTGTGGCCAATGAGATAATTATATGAGTAGCATGGTTGATACCTCTACTTTCCTCCCACAGCATATTGCTTCCAGCCATTTCTATCCACTTTCCTCCTGACGGCTGGAGCAAGTTCAACTCCTCAGGGTAATGAGTTGAGTGGAAACTCTTTCCACCTCCTCTCTAAGGATATTGCAATAGCAATAAGTGTTTCTTACATGATATAATAAACTATAAATATCTTATAAATAAATTTAAATTTTTTTAGAGATTAAGTATAACAGTAAACAAAAGTGAGTATTGGTCACAACCAGAGATGGGCAAAAATTAACTATAGCTAAAACTAATAGATAAAGTTGCTATGGATACGACCCTTATTCATGAATGAACCATTGATAAATAAATATTGTATCCATGGCAACATTAGCTATTAGTATCATAGTTACCCAACTCTGGTCACTGCAAAAACGTTAACACTATGAAAGGTCATGGGTTCAGTACTTTGAAAGGAAGCACAGTTTTTAGAACAGCAATTATACAAGGAGGTGATTTTTTCAGTATCGCGCTCACCAGTCAGATTTTTTTCCCAATTAAGGGTAACCAATTTATGAGGCTGGGTGGGACCCAAGAGGGCTCCAGAACCCACAGGGTTGACTCACAGCTACAGTATAACAAAAAATAATTATCTGCCACAGCCGAAATCCAACCCTGGTCCCTAGAGTTAATAGCATAATAACAGTAATAATGTTAAACCAATTTAAAATTATGAAAAGATAGTTGGATAATATATATGAGCAGAAGATGGTTGGGGGTGCGGTCAGAGAATAACACAAATAAGTTAAAAACTTATTTTTAATAACCATCTTCTCCTCATAAATCAATTTAAATTTTTAATGAACATATTTAGAATCCAAAACCCTTATACCCAGACATGCACTTGATTCACGATTTCACTACTATAGATTAAGAACAA
>NW_027111321.1:322606-327598 GCF_000696795.3 Halyomorpha halys | reverse complement strand
TAAGTCTCTTGTCAAGATGGAGTCCTAAGTATCGAATCTGTTCCCCAATTATGGCATTAAAAATAAAATTGACAGATTAAACTGTATCCCAAACCAAAGCAGTTGTCTACAAAGACATATATACAGTTGTGAATCGTTTTGGATGCTAACACAAGGTGTTGATGGGCTGATATGCTTGTAGAGTTTTCTCATAACAAAACACACAAAAAGTAATATAATAGTATACTTTGAATTGGTTAATTAAGAATAAAAAATATATATATTTTTAGACAAGCCATTAATTTACAGACATAGAAACAATAATATTGAACCACATCTAATTAACTAGGGAGGTTTTTGCTTTATAGTGCCTCCTATAATAAATAACAATTTGGCAACTCTGTTCTCCTACTGTATTATTCACAGTCTCTGTCTATAGAATCAGATAAAATTTGTAATGATATTATTAAGGCCGCTTTTTATATTTCTCGTATTATAAACTTATATATAGGATTAAAAATAGAGAAACATCAGCATTACCAGGTCGGGTGGACTTTGGTTGTTTACGCCTGTCTCTAATACAGGAGTTGTCTCGCATCTACAGTACGAAAAGGATGTCCGTTACCTTCCTTGTATCATTTTCTACTGAAATGTATATATAACCGTAAATTTTGATTTATTCTTAGTTATACGTTTATCGTTGCCCACGCTCAGTGGAGAAGGGGGTGAGTTAAAGTCAAATAAAAAAAAAATATGATCTCAAAAGAAAAAACAAAACAAAACAATAAAGAATAAATTACTCCTCAGGCGCCACATTATTTTTCTTGGAAATAACGAAAACCCCGAAGCATTATGCCTCAATATAACTAAAATATACAATTGTTTATACACTGTATAAACAATTGTTGAATATGACCACTGTCAAAAAAAAATTCAATAGAGATATCGGACATCCTTCTTGTACTGTTGATGCAAAGATACTAATATCATTTCAGTAGAAAATGATATTAGAAAGTAAGGGACATCCTTCTCGCACAGTAGACGTGAGGCAACTAATATAATTTCAGTAGAAAATGATAGGAGAAAGGTAACAGACATCCTTCTCACACTGTAGATGCGAGCAATTGACCCCTGTATTAGAGACATAAACAAAGTCCACCTGAACCAACGGGTGATGATGACCGGGCAATTGAACGCCATTTCAAAACAAACAAGAGTCCACCCGATGTTTCTATTTCTTTTATTCAATATATAAGTTTACAATACGTGAAATAAAAATAGCAGCCTTAACAGATATTAAGCCACATATTCATATAGCATTGGTTATAAACTTAATATGATAACTAAAGCCTGATCTAACTGAAATTCGTTACTAAATTTAACAAGTAGTTTAAATAAGACATTTTGCTCAACTAAACTAAATCTTTAATTTCAAAACATTTTTTTTTAATTTTTTAAGAATCAGACAATAAAAACAAAACCAAACCTTATACATACGTTCAGAAGATGATATGAGAATATATTCTTCCTAAGATTTCTATCGGAGCTCAGTTGTTTACTATTAACATCGATAGAATCAAATAATGCCCTGACTAATGCTAAAACCAGCTGGTTGCACCAAAGTATGCTCAAATGATCAACAGAGGTCCACACTCCCGGAATCATGGACGTCTGAAAAATAATAAATAATAAAGTATTTATTTTTTAAAATGTAATAACAAAGAATATTAGAAAAAAAAAATCTATTTTATTATGATACCTAAAAGTTGTTTCAAGTTCGATTTGAGGTGTTACATTGAATAGGTCTCAAAGAGTTATGAATTTTATTTCTGTTGACAGTGATTTTTATTTACTTAGTTTCAAAATATTCTGACATTGTGACATCATGACAATCATAATCAGTGAAAAATTTATAAGAGAAAAGCAATAGAAATTACATTAATACAAAAAAAAAAAAAAGAAATTAAAAATATATACATAAGTGACACAAAAATATATAATAATCTACAGTAAATATAGATAAGCAACAATATATAATGATAGCAGATAACGATACTAGATACTGATAATGATAGCACAATGACAACAGATAACAGTTATCATTATCGTCAGTAAATGATGTTAAATGTATCTACATAAAAATTAACTAAGAGGAGATAAATATTATAATTATATCATTAAATCATACAATAAAATTAAACATTGTTTGATATTTAATTTCTGTTAATTCACATTCATGTGATCACTTTAGCCTAAACATTATTCACTAATGATGATAACAATGATAAATGTTATCATTTTTATTATCTAGTATCGTTATCTGTAATCAGTTATTATTTTACATTATTTACCCCTATTTAAAATAGATTGTTGTAAATATTTACAACGTATTTAGATGTAGTAATAATATAGAAATAAATGTATACATTTATATAAAATTACAAATTATACAATTTATGGTTTTACTTTTATTAATTTCATCGGTATTATTTGAACTTCTAATATCTTATAAATTTTTTATTCAATTTTAGCCCAGATGATGATACGCATGATTTGAGTTGAAATCACGGCAAACACAAAATGAATATGACTATTTTCTCAAATAATAAACTTTACTGCATGCTAAAGTAATATTAATGGACATACATAAATGACAGATATAGGAAAAAACACTTTCCAAAAAAAGCAATTTAAAAAAATAAATAAGAATAATATTGTACTACTTTAATTTGATTTTTATAATTGGTTCAATGTACTAGTAATAAATTTAATTATGTAAAAATTAAATTGACAAAAAATTATGAACTCTTAAACCATACTTAAATAATTTAGTCCAAATAAACCTTTTAATATTATATTAAAATGCTACATTTTATGAATTTAAAGAACCAAATAAAGATCCACGTAAAAATGATTGACAAAATTCAAAATAGAAATGAGCTCAAAGCCAACATTATTCAAGAACTATTTATAGAATTTCCTTAATTTCAGAAGGGGATATTAAAAATTATCACATTCTATGCAATTTTTTTTTCTTTTAAATCTTACAATATACAATTAAACCACAGTTATGTACATATAATATTTAGGAAATATTAAATATCCAAAGAGAATAAATATAATTGAAGAAATACAAACCATCACACTTAAGTCAGCATGTTCTGTCATCGTTAAGTCAGATCTTACAAGTTTGTCTTTAGGCCCACCTCCAATTGAAATCAAATTAACATTATTCTCCGAAGAGTTAAATTTATCCCAGAAATTATTCACAGAACTATAATACGATGAGAGAAGATGATCTGTTAGTAATGCCGGCTGATGAGGTGTAGCAAGAGTTACAATGAGTTCAACAGCACCAGGATTCACATTAGATTCTAAAAACAGCCCTTTAGCTATCATACCACCCTGAAACATTTTGTCAACTTAAAATGTATTGAAGAAGTAATAAGAGCTTAAAAATGCATAATAACTTTCTTACCATAGAGTGACCAATAATAATGACAGACTTTGGTTTAGATTCTCTTCGATAAAGACTTAGAATCTTCTTAAGACATACGTTTACAAATTTAGTTTGTTCCTTGAGAAATCCACCAAACAGAGCAGAAAAATCTTCACTCAGATCAACAGCAAAGTAATCAAAATGTATCGGAAGTCTGGAATTTCTACCTTTGCTAAGACTTACAGAGGCCAAAGATCGAACTGTGATAAGACAATCAGGGATAAAGTATTTCATATAATATTGCTAAATTAATTTAATTATTACTGGATGAATTAAATTATTTTTTTATTGGATATTAACCTTGTTTTGGAGAACCACGATTGCCAGGAATAAATAGAATTGGTACACCATCAAACTTCATTTCTCTAACTTTATGTATAATTCTGCCTTCCCCATAAACATACAGGCCATACTTATTATCATCATTTGTTCCAGCAGGGAGGGCCACTCTCTATAAAAAAAAACATAGAATAAATATTTATGTTGACAAAAATACAAAAATTAAAGCATTTATACTCACCACAAGTTGGGGATATTCATACATAAAGGTCATGTTACATCTGTGTGGCTCTGAAGATGTAAGAAAATTAAACAAACCGGCTAGAAATAACAATAAAAATAAAAACGAAACACAGACAAACCCTAACTGGAACTTCATTTTACTTCGAAAATGAATTATCGACAAAACTATTTCAATGGTAATGGAGTGGGACAAACAGACAATCCCTACTAAAGAGGTCCATGAGTACTAACTCCCATCAAATTCACCTTTGACAAGTATCATTAGATAGTGAGCCTTTACCAAATCGATTACAGAAACCAAAGAGACCAGACCTTAATATTCGACAAAGGAAATCAAGATCTGTCCCTAGGCACTGAAATTACTATTTTAATAAAGCTATTCTGTATAAGGTTATATTCGTAGCAAATATACGTTATTATATACGTATGATAATTGCCATTCAAGGACATCCAGTATTTGCACATCATGAAAATTCGTATTTAACAACAATGTATAAAAGGAAATCGTCAGGGTTGCGGTAAAAAAAAAGAAGAACAAATAGTTTAAAACTATTTTATGTCCGACGTTTCGCCCCAATTTGCAGGGCTTCATCAGGACTAAAAAGATACAAAAAAATACTGAGAATATTACAACAATAAGGTAATTTAAACTAGGATAAATATTATGTTATAAGAAAGTGATAAGAAATTACATATAAATAAAAGGAAGGAAGACATAAAATAGTATCAGTACAAAATAAACTTGAATAAACAATGATAAGAACAAAAAATAAGTAACAATGGCAACAGCAAAATTTTTTTTAAAATACGTAAAATATACAGTTAAAAAAGTACAGGACAATACAGTTGTATTGTTTTTGTTTTATTTACATCTCCTGTACTTTTCAGTCAAAGTATCAGAATGATCAATAGAAGAGAGGGAATTTTGAATATTCTGTTTTATTCCTTCAAAAACGCCAACAGCTCTATTATTGGATGGAAATCCGCTTCGC
>NW_027111321.1:318986-321826 GCF_000696795.3 Halyomorpha halys | reverse complement strand
ATAGTTTCATTTTGTATCTTTTTAGCCCTGATGAAGCCCTGCAAAGTGGGGCGAAACGTTGGAAAATAAAATAGTTGTAAACTATTTTTGTTTCACTTGTAACCGCAACCCTGACCATCTTCCTATAGATCACATATACAGGTTTAGTGTATCACGGGGGCATTGATACTACACAATTAGAATTATTTGACTTAGTGGGTTAAATTCACTTATTTTTAATAGATTGGTGCATAAGAAGTGTCGGATTTTTAGGTGAATTTATAAAACTGCATTTCTGTTTTCACAATCTTGTTTATTTTATCAAAATATGTTCCATTCACTTCAATACACTTTTCCCAGTGGGAATTTAAAGCATAGACGCCTGTCTTAAAAAAATTCTAATTTTGAAAATCGATTATTATTACCAAGTTATACCCATACAAAAAAAAAAAAAAAAACTTACATGAATATCGGTAGAATTCATATTGGTACAAAATTCAAAACAAATAACTAAGGCACGCTTATGAGAAAATGACCTTTGTTGAATGTGACTCTGGCGATGGACAGTACGACTATAAACGAGGTTATGTCAATAACAAAAGTGTGACGAAAACTGGAAGAGAAATATTTGCATGTAAAAAATCTAACATTGTATATGATCCAACCTAATGGAATGTTTTTGCATACAAACCTTTTGAAAATTCTTTTTTCCCCACAATATCTGTACACTGCATCTATCACTGGGCAGACAATCCGATTAGCGGTCTCAGAGGCGATAAGCCTTTTATCACTTTGAGGTGATGAACTACCTCCATCAACGGCTACCTTTACCTGGACTGGCCAGTTGTTGACCCGAGACTGTTCCTGGGCTAGTTCCAGTGACCTCTCTTGCTGATAAGCCTCTGTAGAGTAGGTGTTGTTTTCTAGAAGTTTTTGACGAATTTGTGACGAGAACAAACCATCTATAATAGCGTCTCTGTTGACCTCGGTAGTGACCGCCTTAAAAGCACAATCCTTCGCTAGGCCTCAAAGTATTTTTCTTTGGGTTCTCAACACTCCTGACATCGAGTTTTACGTACCGACCAAATACTTCGCTTATTGTTTTGACACAAACTTTGTTCAAGAGTCGGATCCAATCCATGGAGATGCGATACCTTCGTAAGGTGGAAGGAAGGAAACGACGAGATAGAGTACGGAACAGTACCATTTGGAGTAACCTCGGAGTCAAACCGGCTGAGAGCATCCTAGAGAGGCACAAGCTAAGATGGTTCGGACACCACTTCGGATGGACCAGGAAAGAACTGCGAGAAAGACATATGAGACTCGCATGGAGGGAAGAAGGCCAAGAGGAAGACCACGCATTTCCTGGGAGGAGAGTGTTAAGGAGGCGGGATATGGACTGGCGTAGGAGAAGGGAGATGGTCCAGACTCTCCAAATTGTAACCCCACACTGCGCAAGCGGTAAAGGGGATAAAATAATTATGATTATGATGATGGTGATAAACTTTTTTCAGTGTTTCAATTACTTCATTGTACGTACCTACTTCATTGATGTATTCGTGCAATAAAGGTGATTAATAATTAAAACTTACCTGAATCAAACTTCTAATTTCTCGAAAGCAGAAGTGAATGGGGTAATTTAGTAATTGATAAATAATAAGAGTTTTGACCTTGGCAACAGGCAGTTTCTAGCAATAAAAAATGAATCATTGCTTTTGTTTGCAGGTAATTATAGATTTTACAAGGCCAACAGTCCATAGCAACCAATGATATAATAATAGAAACAAGATTAGGTGGAGGCTATCCTTTGTACTACGGTAGTTGTAGTGGGAGTATACTGTCTTCTATAATGTAGAAATATCTTAGAGTACGATTAAACACAATTTAACTACATGAGGCCTACCTCCTTGTAATACGATTATGGTTATAGATTAAAAACGGTTAGGTTATTGAAAGTAAGGTAACATAATGTATTCTAAAGATAAGAGGTTGTTCTTTCGAAATTATCTCCCTTAAGCTCCGATGATCTTAAAGACTATTTTCGAACTAAGGCGTAGAGGCGGCTCTCGTTTTCGATAACCTCTAAGTCAGCTGGTTTTCTATTTTAGTAAAGACATGTTTTGTCATGGAAGACTGACAGTGAGTAATCTAAGAGCTGTCTACACAACAAACTGGAAATCTTGTCATTTTCACAGTCTTTCCAACTCTTCCTGTGATATCATAAACCTTGGGTGAGTCTATATTAAAAATATAATATCAATTAATCATTTTTATATTGACTTCTAATCAACTTTTGATTTTATAGAAACTCATCTAGTCCCACTAAAAGGATATCCTCTAAACCCTATATTAATAAAAAAAATGTATCAAGTTTTTTCACACTTCCTGGTGTTTCAAGTAAGAAGAAAGAGTACAGTGCTAGGAAAGTGGTTGGGTAAGTTAGATTTATTATTATTAATTTCAATAAATTAAACTTGAATGTAATTAAATTTCTATTGATCATAAATTATTCAGAGTGGCAAATTGTTTTGAAATCATAACATTTTTACAAGGTTGTTTTGGGATGTATTTGTAGTGTGTTGCTTCATCATAAAATGATAAACATTCTATTTTGGGTTTAAAATATGTTGAACTCATTCTTTGAATATTATTCATTGTAATTAATTTTAATTATATAAATTTTTCTCATGAGATAAATTTTAATTTTTTATATAGTCCAAAAACCTTGAGTTGTTATTTTTATCTTGTTAATAGGAGGAGGGAGGGAATAAAATAAAATAATTGTGTTTAGTATATTAAACATTAAGTTTTAATTTTAATCATATTTGTAGACCAATTATTTATTTTTATTTAAAATGAAG
>NW_027111321.1:304010-317326 GCF_000696795.3 Halyomorpha halys | reverse complement strand
ATTTTGATCTTAGTCATTATATTATATAATTTTTTCTTTTACGTATTTCTCATTATATTAATTTCAGAAATTTTCATTATTTACACAGGACGTTCTTTGATTCTTAATTTTGTTTTTTCCATTTTCTTGTAATTTTGATGTTTGTTATGTCGTATAAATTCTTACAATTCCAATATTATGTAATATATTTACCTTTTCATATTAATACTTGCTGCCTTCTTGATTTCTTGTTATTTTTCATTATATTATTTTTAGCCCTGATGAAGGCCTCAAATTTAGGTTGAAAATTATTTATTATTACTCCATTGATCGCTCCCCAAACATTTTCTCGTAATAGAACATTAGGAAAGGTAAATAATGAGACATTTCTAACATTAATTTCTTAGAAAACATGTATTATCAGGCACTCTTCTTGAACCACTGCTATAGAGATATGCTTCAAGAAACCTTAAGTTGAAGTTTTAATGATTTGACTCCTTTACTTACCATTGGCTTCCAACTGCAACCTGAACAAAAAATAAGTTAAGAAAACTGATTCGCCAGTATCTTGTTTAGTGAAGACTAGGAAGCAAAACTGGACTGATTATCTTCATCCAGTATATCTACTCGATCATGTATGATGTATTAAGAGACTAAAAACACAAAGGGTACTAGTTCATATTCTACACAACATTCCTCCCTGGAAAGGTTCAACTTCATTATATAAAATTATAGTGAACTATACATTCCAGGTAGAGAGTATTCCTCTACAAATTTTCGCAAGTAGTAAATAATAAATTTAATTGCACTCATATTTTTAACTTACATTGAAGGTTCAGGAAAATAGAAAATACGATAAGGATTAGGATAGTTCAATTAGTTACAATTCCTTTGTATTAAGCGTAACAAGCGTTCTATTTTATTATAAGATATTATTTTTTAAAAATAGTATGGATTGGACACAGGAAATATAGAATCTGTAATGAAGTAAAATTTGTATTTCCGAGGTAAAAATAATAATATAAGAGGTTATATTTATTATTTATTGTTTGCATTGTTGAAAATTTGGTTACATTTTTATTATAAATTGAAAAAAAAAAAAAGATAATATTTTTGGCATTTTGTTTATAATAAAAAAAAATTAATGGAAAATACAGATTACTATAATTTTATATTTAAAAACTGAGATACCACTGCAATTTTGTCCAACAAATTGAAAAATAGTCGAACAGAAGCCAAAACATTATAAGCTAGTAAAGGACAAAAATTAAAATACTGATTTATTCTTTGGTAGAAATTTATTTTTTAATTTAAGTACATTATATTGAAGACTATAATATATTTAAATAAAAAAAAAATTTTTTTTTTAATATCAAATTGTACAAAAGTGTGTTTATTCATAAAAACAATGAACTAATTTTTTGTCAAAAATTTTTCAGAAACTTTTTTGATTTCTTTATCAAATTATACAAAAACAATATTATTTACAAAAATTTTAATTAACTAACTCTTTAGCTGGAAGATTTCAGTAAACTTAAAAGTATTATCACAGTAGATACAGCAATTATTCTCATCTGAAACTAAATAAAGAAGGTAATTAAAAAAAAAAATTATAAAATCATTATTAAGAAGAAACAAAAATTATAAATGTACAATTGAGTTCTATTATTCATCTGTTTTTAACTTTATTACTTCTACATTTTTATTCAAGCATGATTCTGTCCAAATCGCTCCCTTGCACAACCATTGGTCAAGAAACAGCAGTTCTTTACTAAGTACTTCACCTCTAACCCTTCATGGGGGGACGCATTTCACCATTTAAGAGACTCTCAACCATGTTATATGTTATATCGTCTTAACACGGTAAAATAAGGAAATATTTCTCCATTTAACATGTTAAACTATAGATCATGAATACCCCTAGTGGTTCAGATTTAATTTTTTATTTGAATTTATTCATAGTTTTGTATTCTTATTTACTTTTATTATGTGTGCTTACTGGAAGTATCAACATTGAATGACTCCATAATTTTAAATGAACTTGTATAATAAATTCAATATTTGTGACATAATTAGAAAAGAGATATATGAGGTATGTAGAGACGATAAAATATCTTATGTTAAGCACAAAAAAAAAACTAATGTATAGTGCATCCAAGATGAGTTTGCCTGTGAGTAAAGGGAGGGGAACATGCGCAGTGGCAAACTTCTCCCGCTAACCCCCACAGAGCTAGGATAGTATGTGTTTTCCCTCCCAAATCTTATACTTTACAGTTCAATATAGTCAGAAGTGGTTGTTGGAGCAGACCTACTCGGTTGACTGGACTACATTTCCTTTCCTCTCCTTGACATACCTCTGCAACTTTACAAATAGAAATTCTTGGTATCAGTTTTTTTAAAATTATTTTTCTTTAATATCACAATATTATAAGTTTACCATGTCAAGTAAACTGAGTAGAGGGAAAACTATATACTCTCAAACCAAACACTAATTATGAACGTATTTAAATTCATGAAAACGGAGGCCGAGAATGGTCCAATCCTCTGTTTCCTCTGTTATGAAAAGGCATAAATTACTGCATTTATTATAAGTTAATCCCATTCAAGGGCCAAATATACTGCATTTTAAAACATTAAAATTAAGAAAATTGTTGCACTAAGCACTTCACAGCAAATTTAAACTTAAAATGGAGACGGTTTTTTTTCTGAACACAATAATTATTAAATTTCAAAAATGACTTTGGAAGATACTGCATTCTTAAATATTTTTCTACAAAGTAAAACAAGAATCAATAAGAAACAGTCTAGGTCAAAGAGAAAGGATAATCTACAGCAAAGAGTAACCTCCTGTATTCTATCCTAACTTAGGAGTCCGAGAATAGGGGGGAAGCATTTTAAGTACCTACCCAATTCCAAGCTGGTTGGGCATTACCAAGTTCCTGGTTGAAGAGGTTTGTTATCCTGTGGAGGGTAGAAGGAGCTAGGATGGGGGTGCAGGAGTTCCCTTCCCACCTAAAGGCAAACTTATCTTAGATGCACTATAACTATTGTATTGTAAATTTTGAATAATATTCCTTTGTTCATGTCAGTATCTATTATATATTTTATACGGAGAGTTGATAGTTGATCGTGGATTATATATGAGAAGATGATTGGGAGTGCGGTCAATGAAAAACACAAGTAACTAAAAACTTATTTATTAGTGCCAACATGTCAGCCAGAATTTCAGACCTTGATCTGGGCCAAGAGCAAAAACAAAATAACTATCATAATGACTAAACATAAGTACAGAATAATAGGAAACATAAGGAAATAACAGATAATATAGGTATATGAGTAGTATTAAAGAAAATGCTTAGTGCATTATAAGAATATTGAAACTGTATATATAACTATATTCAGGGAAGATAGTAATATTACAGAGAAGATTGGAAAAAAAAAAACAATAATAGGGGTATTTATGATCTTTAGTTTAATATGTTAAAGTGTGTTAAATGGAGAAATATTTCCTTCTCTTACCATGTTAAAACGATATGACATATAACATGGTTGAGAGTCTGTTAATATGTCTGCTAAATGAAGAATAACGTCACGTAACAGACCAGCTGAGCTCGTCACAATTTTGTTTGTTGTTGTGTTAACTTACTTGCTCGGAGTTTTTGTTTTGATTGTGTATTAGTATTGTTTTGGATATTTTTAAATCGAATAAAGCAATGGATGACAATGTTAATAGTATAATGACCGTTGTCAATTAGCACTTCTTGATTCTCTTCCTCACAGGTTAGAAGATCAACAAGGCACTCAGTAACCAAACTTTCACACAACTTCTACTTTTCCTTCAATTTAGGCATTTTGTAATAAATTATTTTAATCAAAACTTAGAAGTAAACAGTAACATGAAGGTTTGGAAGGAAAGGTTATAAAACAAGTTGCTCGAAAAATCCGCTAGGAGCTCTTACGCATTTAACATGACTTTAAATAGGACTGCTCACAATCCTATTCTAATAATAGTTAACATGGTAAAAAAAATTACATTTAACACAACATAATGAATGAATAGCCTTAATATAGATATGAAAATCAACTAAATAAATACATGTAAAAATTTTGAAATTATTTAAAATTAAAATAATATAAAAAATATAAAGAAAAACATATATGTGATCAATCAAATAAATAAGTTGAATAACAAAATTAAAGAGGTAAATATAAAGTTATATAGGCTAAGAGAAGTAAGTAATATAAATAACAGTAATTAGATGTGATCAACATAATCAACCATGGATACGATATTTATTTATGAATGGTTCATTCATGAATAAGCCGTATCCATGGCAATCTTAGCTATTAGTTTCAACTATAGCAAATTTTTCTCCATCTCTGGTTTGAATATTCTTATAATATTACACTATACATTTTCTGTAATACTACTTATATACCTATATTATCTGTTATATTCCTAAACTTTTTATCATAATAATTACATTGAATTTTATTTTAATATTTCCTTCAGTTAACCAGACAAAGTTAAAGTAATAAACTCGCTTTTATGGGCACTTAAGTTATATTATCATTTTCCGGATGGATTGATGTTTATGATTATTACTTCATTCCTATAGGTTGTAGCATAATAACTTGATACTCAAAGCTTCCACAATAAACACTTATTTTTAAGACAAACAGAATTTTTCAAATTGATGAGTAATTTCAAAAATAAAAATGTTCAAACAAACACTTGAGTTTAATGGATTAGCCTGGATAAGATAAACTGGCAGATTAAGAGGAATAAAATTATATGATCATTCATAACCTTAATAGTAGTATTATAAACGAGGGAAGTATTATAGCAATATTGATCAATTTTTTTAAAATTATTTTATGACCCAACTTAATCCTCTAATTTTTAAAAAAGTTTACTAGTAAGCATATTTATACACCTTTGTATAATCATATCTTCAGTTATAAATAGTGGCAATATACACCTCGATAGTTTAAATTTTAAGTGTAGTTAAAAAGTTTTTGCATTTCAAAATTAAGCAGTAACAGTACAATGTTGTAGATATAATTGCAGCAGTAAAAAAAAAAAAAAAAAAACTTAAACAATGCACATAATATGACTAACATCTAACTTAAATAATACAGGATAATCCTAGTAAAGTAGTACTTAATGCATCAAAAAACGTTTTTGAAATAACTAAATCCTCATATAAGGAAATCAAGTATGTTTTATGCTTAATTTGATGATTATTATTTAGTTTAGTTAAAATAATTATATACTTAAGCCATAGATCCTTAATTAACCGTGTTCCCTAATTACATTAGTGTCCATGAAGATAGAACTTAAACAAAAAATATTTTTTTACCATTACAACTTTATTCCTCTCTCAGGGTAACTTTGTTTATGAAGTTAAGAAACATTTTTTCCAAATAATAATTTATTTATTTGTTTATGGGGCAACCCCTGTATAAATAGAGTTAGCCTTTATAGTTCATAATTTAACAATCATTGCACTAATAATTAAATAATAATAAAAAAATCAACACTCTATTTGATTATTATATAAGCTAATAACAAAACAGTATACCTAAATGGTGATTTTTTTTTAATAATTTATTTATTGTTATTTACAACTGTATAAAAATATATACAAGTAAATTTTCTGTAGGTGACATAGTGAAACGATATAAACATGTGGAGAATCTACCCATTGATAGAACTCTAATAACATCTCTAGAGGAGAAGATCTTGAGGCCATTTTCTTTTCAGACGCCTAGCAAGATTATTAGGTAATGAAGAAGAAGCCAGGTTAGAAACAAGTGGATTTGGGTGGTTGGGAAGTTTATCATGGAAGGATTGGTATCTGGTTCTGGCCAAATTGGTAACATATGAGAAATTAAGGTCCTGATGGATGACTCCATTTGTCACAAAGTAAGGAGCATTAAGGATTTTGGATTGTAAGGATTGGATTCGGGAGGAATTTGATGGTATAGTGGAGCCCCAAAGCTCAACTCTGTATGTCCATATAGGCCTTATGATAGTCATGTAGATCAGTCGTTTTGTAATGGATTGGCAGTTAAGACCGTTTTTCTAGTATGGTGAATTAAAAATCATTTATATAAGCTAATAATTTATAAACTAAAAACCAATAATAATCTATAAATTACTAAATCATTATACAAGCTAATATCAAACGGTATACCTAAACTGAATTATTAAACTGTTTCTATTGATTTATTTAACTGTTTTTCAAATAAAAACCAATTTATATTAAATTTTTTACTTTCATTTAGCTATTTATGAAATATATATAGTAAGGGAAAGTATTGTGAACCCGCAAAATTCTGAGTTCTGGTTTTCAACAGAAATTATGAATTCAAATAACCAAGCCTCACAAAATGGTCTGTGTGTAGATACCCAACTCAAAAATGAAAAGTCGTACAAAACTGAATTTACATATTTAAAGCAGGTGTATTGACATGTTTTTGTTTTATATACGTCTCCTGTACATTTTTAACTGTTTATTTTACGTATTTTTTAAATTTTTATTCATACCATTGTTATGTAATTTTTTATTCTATTCATTGTTTAATCAAGTTTATTTTATATTAATACTATTTTATGTCTTCCTTCCTTTTATTTATATATAATTTTCTTATCACTTAATTTTTACATAACATGTATGCTACCTTAATTTACCTTATTGATATAATGTTCTTAGTTGTTTTTTGTATCTTTTTAGCCCTGATGAAGCCCTGCAAAGTGGGGCAAAACTTTGGACATTAAATAGTTAAAAACTATTTGTTCTTTTTTGACCGCAACCCTGACCATCTTCTTATATATATAAGTACTTTTAATTTTGTTTATTTGAAATAATTAAGCAGTTAACTAATTAGAAATGTTGAATGAATAACAGTCTTCCTTGTTTCATATGTATTTCATTTCATTAAATGAAAACAACATTACAGGTTGTCACCTCATCTTCAGGTCTCTGATTAACATCTATATCTAATACAATATGTTACTCCTTATTAGTCTAATTTTGCTAATATCAACATATTATTGTCACTTAGTAAAATTTCTTTAATAGTTAAACTATTAAATTTTATAAATAAGGAGATATAATTCCCTTCCTGAAAGGTTATAACCTTTATAAGATAATCTTTCAAGAAGGGAATTATATCTCCTTTTTTATAAAATTTAATAGTTATTGTCTGGTATTTGACATGAGACCCCAACTACTCCACAGTGTTGCCAACTTTTGAAAAAAAACATCACATTGCATGACAGTCTAACAATACTTTTACTTGGACATGTTTCGCATAACACTTTACAGATAGATGATACTGTAAAAACATAATTTTAATTTAAAGGAATTACTTTGTTAATTTTCCAGTATTAAATATATATTTATATATTAATTATGTATATTGATCCTAATTTTTTATTTTAACAAACAAAATTCATCCTAAAACTGAATCAAAATAAATTACCTGCTCCAGGATGAGCTATAACATCACAGTTGAAACACTTGTAGTAAGCGAGAGGCCCGCATTGGACAAGGCTCAAGCAGCAACGAGGAACTTCATGGCCTGCAGGGCATTTAGATGTGTTTGCTCCAGTGAACGTTGGAATCTGTATTTATGTGTGCTAAGGAAATATTTTAATAAACTTTAAGTATAAATAATTAATTAATGCTTAAAATTAAAGAATATAAATAATCGAGAGATTTGTATGGAAAGTCGTGAGAACAATTATAGGAGAGATCTGGGATCAGAGCCTTAACATATGGAGGAGAAGAACTAACAGTGAACTGCTTGCAGAAACTGGTCAATCACTATCTCACGATAAGAAGGCAAGGAGGTTAAGATGGGCAGGATATGTGGCTCGAAGCAATCCATCAGGAGAGACCTCTACACAACAATGAATGCCAGTATAGTAGACAAGGGACCACGTAGGAGGCCAAAAACTCGTTGGATAGACAGAATCAACAAAGATGCGAAAGAGCTGCATGCAGCAAACTGGAAAGCAGTAGCCCAAGACAGGCAGGCGTGAAGAAGGCTGGTTTGGTGGCCAAAGATCAACAAAGTCAGATTTGGTGTAGAGCTAACCAAAAAAACAAAAACAAAAATCGTAATCCGACAACTTAAGTTCCAAAGGGTTTTATTTGTAAAAACTTTATTATATTTCTTTCAGGATTTTATTTTATACCCTTTATCCACTTCTTTATTCTTTATATAAATTCTTTTTATTACTTTTAAAAGTAATAAAAAAGAAGTATTATTCAGAGCTCAGTGCACTGAAATTTGGATATGCAGAAGGACAGAAAGAAAAAAGTACAATTTTAAAGAAAAAACATTTTTGGAAAACCACACTAATGAAAAATAAAAAAAATTAGCTTTTTAATAAAAAAAAAAAAAAGTGTGATTTATATTCATTTCGGAATATATAAAAATGATTTTTTTAATTTATTTATTTCTTGACATTTACAACTGTATATAAAATACAACAAGCAAATTTGAAGTAAGATCATAATGATATAATACAGCTTGTAGAGAAACTACCCAGTAGTAGAACTCTAAAAACATTTTACAATATAAGGTCATGAGGTCATCTTCTTTTCAGGTGCCTCTGAGGAATGAAAGAGGAAGCAAGGTTAGAAACTAGTGGGTTAGGGTGGTAAGAGAGTTCATAATGGAAGGAATGATATCAGGTTCGGGCTAGATCGGTTACATAAGGAACATTTAGGTCTTTATGGATGGTATTTTCGATTTAAAATGACATATGTCCACAAATTAATGATAATAATTTGATAATGGGCAGAAGAGACCTAAGCATTGTTCAGAAGTAAAAAAGGAATAAAGAAGTGGATAAAGGTTATAAAATAAAGCCCTGCAAAGAAATATAGTAAAATTTTAATAAACAATCTCATGATATTAAAATTAATATGGATTAAAGTTTAATTATCATTATCAAGTATATTGTATATTGGTAAAATTTAAAAATCTTTAATAACTAATTCATTATTTAACCTTTGGCTGGGGGGTATACAATTTTAAAGGAGGTGATTTGGCCAGAATCAGGTTCGACTGCCTAATTTTTCCCCACTTTGATGCTGGGTGGACCTCATAAACCCACAGGGTAGACTCATGGCTACAGTAACAGTCCTTACAAAGTACTGCACCTCTCACCCTTCATGGGTTGTAGTGGTACAGACAATAATGATAGATTTAAACATTAATAATTAGTTTCATTAAAAAAAGGATATCTTCTCCACATATTTTACACAATTCCTTGTCGCAGTTGATTTTTTCCATATTAAACTCTTCCAATAACGTTGAAGCAGTAGTCGTAGTAAAATTGTACCTAGACTGATATTTTGATATTATGTACTCAAGCCATTTCTTCATTAAATAGAAACTTTTACTTTGAAACTTGGTCATTTTTTCAGAGGTAGCATTTGTGATAATTTTAAAGACGTGGCAGGACATAATGAGTTCCTGAACCTCTTCCTCAATTGATGCCTGAAAATATTACAAAAGAATAAAAATTATTGTGGTTTTATAAAGAAAAATGATAGTAAAGAATGACATTATGAGTTTCAAGTTTTCCACTTTTTGAAAATTAATAACCATTGATTCAATTTTTAATTTTTTATTGCAATCAGGGAATGCTCCCTGATAATACCCTGAAGCAGAAACACACTTGATATATAATTTTTAAAAAAAGTCATTCTATCGAGTAACCATGTACTACAATGGATTGCTAAAACAATAAAGTTTTATTATTGATAGATCAACAAGACCCCAAAAAAATATAAACCTACAACAGTCAAGAAATAAGTTATATATATAAATATGGTGTTGAGGACCAGTAAAGTTTTACACCCCAAAATTAAATTGATTTTATTTGCTCGATAAAATATTATAAAAATTTACTTATCACAGGTAATGTACTTACGAGCTGAGATTGCGTATATTTGGAGTTGTTCAGATCAACTAGTTGTAATAACCTCATAATTGCTAAATTTTTTTTCAGACTTTCTATTTCCATGGTATCTAATTCTTCAATCGAAAGTTCTCCTAACCATCTGCTCACTGAATCCAAACTATCATTGTTGTTTAAAATCAACTCGATCCTATAAATATATATTGTAATATTCAAAAATTATTTAAAGTAAATAAAAAGGAAAATTGATAGTTCTTAACTTATTTTCATATATAAAGTATAGTTGTGAAGATGACAAGGTCAAATAAAAAAATTAAATAATTAAATAAATATGAGAATTTTTATTTTTAATTATATATAATATTATAAAGGGGCAGCGGTAGCAGCGTGGTAACGTGCCAGTCTACCAACCCAAAGGTTGTCAGAAATACATCGTGCGAGGACTTAGACCTCCATAGTCTGTTGCCCATTTAATAATAATAATAATAATATTATAGACTCTCAATCTCAGGGCTGGTTTCTAGGCAATCAGAACTGTCAGCTTGTTTATTAACTACCTTTACAAATATACTTAAAATTCTATTTTCTACAACACTAACCAATTTATACAATCTTCTTTTAATAATGGATGGTTTTCTTTGTCTTCTTTCTCAACAAACTAACACTTACTGTAAACAATCTTTCAACAAACAAACACTGACTGTTAACATAGCATTTGTCCTCTAGAAGTTTTCACTCATCTCATTTACTGGCGATCCAAAACGAGAGTAACTTATTCTTCTTGGGTGACTCTTCGATGTCCTCTTTTTCCAGATGTCTACCTTTGAGGTAGACAAAAGATAATGGGGACCTCCTGCATCCAGGAAACATCATTTTCTTTCCGTGCCTAAGCAACAAATGATCAAAAACCAAGTTTTTTTCCTTCCTCTTCTTAGGTATTTGTTCTCAACATTGATTGTAGCATTACAGTTTTGAGTTTTTTTCTTATAATTCCTTATTCCTAAAGTTACTTATTCTTAATTTCAATTTTTTCTTAAATTTACTGTAACTATAATTATGATGGGAAGTTACATAAAGTTTTTAAAAATGAATGGAATATGGTCCGGGTGCGGTAAAAAAAAAAACTCAAATAGTAGAATTATACTATTTTATTGAGCCAACGTTTCGCCCCACATTGCAGGGCTTTGTCAGGGCAATTTGTGAATTGCACTTTATTTTTGACTGCCGTCAAAACAGCCCTGACAAAACCCTGCAACGTGGGGCGAAACATTGGCTCAATAAAATAGTATAATTCTACTATTTGAGTTTTTTTTTTTACCGCACCCGGACCATATTCCATTCATCTATACACACGGTCAATCAACAATCTTCCAGTTTTTAAAAATATTTGAATCTGTTCAACATGGCCGCGATTCAACGGATTTTTGGAAGTACACGTGCCGCCATCTTCTTTGTTTTGAATAACGTATTTATTATAGACAATGAAAATTGGTTAACTTCCTTGTAGGTTTAATATTACAAATAAACAATATAGAAATGACACATAACACAAAGCATACTAAAATCATTTATATATATAAAAATAACTATTTACTCATAAAAGGGGATATTACAATATAAAGGATAGAAATATCAGCATACTAACGATTGTCAAAATAGAATTAATGTAAAAGAAAACATAAAATTTCTGTGCTCGGTATTAATAATTATTCTTTTAATTTATATTTTGTAATCTAATATATAAAAATTAATATATGTTTGTTGGTACTTCTTGCACTACCGTACCGTTCATCCGATTGTCATGGGGATCTTTGCTAAATGTTCAGGATTTTCACAGAAAGAATATAGTCTGGCCTGATTTTTTTAATAAAAATAAAAAATGTTACCCAAAATTAAGCATTTTTGGCGCATAGCTCAAAAAGTATACATTTTTTTCATTGTTATTATATGATAATCGATTTTTCTCGTTCTGAAGAATAAGAAAAAATATTACTGATTCTATTAAATGATTTTTATTTACTAAACAGTAAAAAAAAAAAAATGAGGATTTCAGTAAAGTAGGTCAACAACATTTTTTTAAGGAAAAAGGAAATCATATTCGTTTTTGGAGTCATCTCAAACCCTCAAATACCATTTTTCAAAGAAATTGAAAATTAGACAATTTTCACATTGATTTATTTGGTGGATTTTTTTTATTCTGGTGGCAATTGTTCATATAATCGTTCATAACTTCTCTCCATTTTATCCAATTCCTACATTAGTACAACTATTGGAAAACTGAATGTCTTCTCTTTTAACCAACATTAACAAAATTTAGATTTAATGTTGTTCAGGCAAGAGACTGAACCTAAAAGATTTTAAGTTTAAATGGGGACACATATGTTTAAATAACAAATGGTGCCATCTAGGAAAACAAGGGCAACCAGCCCTGGTAGGGATAATCCCTTGAAAGTTAAAACCTGCGGATGCCACCAAGAACCGATCCCACTCTGTTACCAGCGCTAGGCAAAGGATGTCTATGTAACCAGGACGAGTGTGGCAATGGGGGCACCCAGCACGGAGGCCGGCCCATCTCAACAAGCCGAACAGGTGACATATGTCCATCTTGTATTCCTGCCGCTCATCTCAAGTAAGCATCTTACATCATAGTTCATTAATCATTATCAACATCTCATCGCAGCAATAGGACCCATAAATCAAAATTAATTTTATATAAAAGAAGATGGTCAGGATTGCGGTTAAAAGAGAAACAAAAATAGTTTACAACTATTTATTTTCCTAATAGTTTAAAATAGTTTACAACTATATTTTCCTTTATATGTGTCCCCATTCTACAACAATTAATTTTAACATACTAACAGTATTATATATATATTTTGGCTTACCCATTTCTCCAGATTCCAGCTACTATGTTTTATCCTTAATATATATTATTTTATTTTATCAATAATTATGTTTTCTTTATAACTAAATCCAAATTAAATTTATTTTCTATTATTCAATACCAATTTTCAGTTAAGGCAATGCCTGGGAGCAATTCCCCATTAGGGATTGTCAGGGAGCAAGTCCCCTGACACCGTATATCACTTAATTATTTTTATCAAATTGTTAAGCTCTGAAAATTAAACGATCACCCGGGAAAGCGGAACCAGGCCTAATTTATTACTGGCTGACAGTTAAGTTCATTTTTGAACACCCACTGCTGCTACAAATGTCCTTATAATGGCAAAATATGGCTTTTAAATAAAGAAAATCTTTTCAAAAGTTTTATTTTATACCTGTGGTTCTAATTTACTTAATTATATTGCCCTTTATATAAGCCACAGCCATGTTTGGTTGAGTCATGTTGAAGTTAATTCTATTTTAATGATTTTTCAAAAAGAAATCCAAA
>NW_027111321.1:300344-303024 GCF_000696795.3 Halyomorpha halys | reverse complement strand
TTATAAATAAATTTAAAAAAAAAAATCTATGAGAATAATTAAATTACCTGAGTAAACCGATAGCATCCCAAATGGTAGACAGGGGGCCTGTATGGGCAGAAATGATTGACATGAGTTCTGAGTGTCCAGCCACCGAACACCACAGCAAGTGGCACAACTCCTTCATAGTCAAGTGGTCGTAGTTTGTCTTCACACTAAAAAATCAGAGAAATGAATCAGTTCGTAAATTAAAAAATCTAGCGCAAGCATCACACAACTTCCACTTACTATCTTGAGATGAGATTAATTTTTTTAGACTGGATCTACAAGTTTGCCACTAACCCTACAGATTTAAAATTTGCACACAAATGCTTAGTAAACAAAAGAAGCAACAAACGTCGATATCAACATGCTTGTTTTGTTCTTTTAAATGTTTTCAGCTATTACATTCAATTTACTCTATTTTCATTATAAAGGGAGACAAACTAAAAATAAGTGAAATAAAAGGAAAAATAAATATTGGCAATGAAGATTGTTGATGACAAAAATTCATATAAACACTACTACATAACCTTTGAATTCAACCTTCGTTCTGAAATTTTTATCAGAAACCTTTTTAATTTAATTACCAAGACATATAATGACTTTATGAATATATATTTAGACTATGTTAAATAAAACATAAACTGGTCAAGTTAATTAATGATATTTGGAACAATGTATTTACACTGAATCGATAGAATTTTAAAATATACAATCTTAAGCAAGTGCTAATTATTAAATACAAAAGTTGTGGAAATTCTTTAATTAATTAAAACACAGAGAGCACAAATATTCATCTGTTGGCAGTTCTAAAACAATTCAAACTGAACACAAATGTGTGAATGCAGCATAAGCATTCTTTGATTGGCCCCCAAACACCAACACCCGAAGGGTCGACAGAAAATTCAGGCCAACTTGTACCAGCTAATTCAAATAACCCATCTACGTAATCCCGTAAATGGAATGGCGAACGTGTTGAGGAACCTTTACATTTCAAAACAGCTGTTTCTTTATTATTCAGGTTAGTAAAATCTGACTACTATAATAACAACACTGGGAAAACAATTATTACCAAATTCTTTCAATTTTATTTTCATCCATTGTTTATTAAAATTAAAAATGAGAGATTCCGAGAGGTTCGAATCTGGCTTAGGGCATTGATTTATTCATTGAGTGGCGGTCCCACAAAATGAAAAACTTGACCCCGAACCATAGATAGGCAGTATAGGACTCCAATGGGAGTCTTGGCTGAAAATAATAAAATAAAATAAGAGGTTTAATTTTTTTAAATAAATTTATATTTATTTACACCCTGTCTCTTCTTGTCATTCCCTCCATTCTTCTCAAATACTGCATCTCCATAGCTTGTAATTTCACAATGTGACTCTTGTTAAAGTTCAAGATTCACTTGAATAGGTGAAGATTGGTAAGAACATATTTTTGTAAATTACATACTCAGAGTTTTAAACTTTTAATTATCAAATATCACGACATAGAAAAATAATAATTCAGTTCTCATTACTATTTAATAATAATTATTTTTTTATGCACATAACAATTTTACTATTATCATTATTTATTTTTTGTCTTTAAAACTTTTTTTAATTAGGTTTTGTATTTAAATAACATGTTTAATCGACATAAACATTTAAGACTCTTATATAGGGAATCAATCTATAACTTTAATTGTATAGTTTGGTCATGTAAGATATTATGTTGTAAAAAAGGACATTTACATGCAGTATTTGTTAGTAACTGTGGTATTAAGCTCTGTTTATAACAAAAGACTGGCTACATCATCATACGTTAACATAGTCGGTCGACTTTGAGTCCTCGTAAAAACTATCAGTGCTTGTTATATTATGTACCACACTGTCTCTGCTTACGAGGGAACTGCGATCTACATATGTGATCCTCCAAAGGACTATCTACATGGCCTTCATCCTCAATGTTAGATAGACATTATTAGTTCTCATTCAGCATACGTCACTAATTTATTATCAACAATAAAATAATATCTTGTTAAAAAAGAGAGTTCTTCTTTTGTTTGTTTAGTTTATAAAAATTAATTCTTTATTGTTTCTTTTATTATAAGATTTTATTAGTTTCATTTAATTTCACTAATACTACAAATCTTATATGTATATACCTTATTTGTGCTATTAACGATTATATAGATTTCCTTTTTGTGTAATAGTTTAATTCATTTACAGAATTTCTTTTTCCTTTCATTTTCAATCTTTCAATTAATGATCACCAAATCAAGTAGAACCTGGGATTTTACAGCTTTAGGAAATTCCTTTAGAAATAGGATTCTATTAGAAAACATTACTTAATAATTATTAAAAATAACTAAATTATATATTACAAATTATTAAAACAATACCTGTAAGGAATGACAGCTATCGTCTTGCTTTTGGACAAGGCCAGTCCATTACAAGAATAATGATTTCCTCGAAGCGAGCTCTGTTCCTTTGTTAATTCTGGTTCTGGATTCTCCAAATTGAGAACGTACATGGACCCAGAATAAGCCATAACAAGCAGCTTAGTCGGAGAAAAATCGGTAAGACCTTTAAGAAACAGATATTAAAAAAAATATTTTAAATACATTAACAAGACAAATAATATACTATTATTTTATTTACTTCTGTTATAGTTA
>NW_027111321.1:297580-299364 GCF_000696795.3 Halyomorpha halys | reverse complement strand
TTCATGATCACGCATAATCTCCAGAATTTTCCAAGATTAAGTGTATCAACTTTATGAGGCTGAATCCCTTCAGAAGGGATCCCCGAATCCACAGGGTTGACTCATGGCTACAGTAAAAGAATAAATAATTATCTGTCACAGCCGAATTCGAACCTGAGTCCTCAGAGTTAATTGTACAGTGCCTTACCCATTGAGCCACCCTGCTCCCCAATATACTATAAACAGACATACAGACATTTATCTGAACTACCCATTAACAAAATATTAAAGAAAAAATTGAACTAGTAAATGTGCTGTGGGTTATATTATAGTGGGGTTTCATATTTTTCTTGACATGCATGTTTTAAATATGCTCCTCCTGTAGATTTTATTTCTTAAATGAAAAAAAATATACATAAAAAGCAAAAATAATATAATTTATTGTTTAACCTTGATACGAGGGTAGTTAGAAAAGTTTTCGGAATGTACTAGGAAGAAGTATCCACTTCACCTCGGTGGTCTTTTATTTTTCAACATAGTCTCCCTGTAGACTAATGCATTTAGTCCAGTGATGTTCCAATGCCTTGATCCCATCTCGAAAACGAGATTCCTCCAGGCCTGCAAAATACCTCTCCAATTCCAAGTTTGGCCAGTAGGAAGATAATCTATCAGCAGAATGCCTTTTGCATCCTAGAAAAACTTAATTTATTGTTGTGTATCTTTCCAAGTCTGTTTGTTATTATTTTCTTTTTCTTTTTCTCTGAATTAAGGTTATTATCTCGGTTTTTATTTTTCAGTCCTGATAAAGGCATGAAATTCAAGTCAAAACGTCGACACAAATAAATAAGTTTTACTCCCCTGACCATCTTCTCCTTATACTTGAAAGATTACAATTTACTAAGAGTAAGAAGGTCTGTACATAGCACATACAATGAAACATAATATTTTTAATAACAGGAAGATTAATAGCTGATCGTATATAATAGATTGTAGAAAGATAATCCGAGTGGCGGTCAATATAGTGTAATATCCTCCTTTTTAATCAATAGTTTATATTTATATATAAATCATTTTAGTTATGTTTTTATTTTATGCATATTGTTTTAGTATTGTTTATTTGTTATTTTAAATCAAAAAAGCAAGCTAACCAGTTTTCATTGTTTAAAATAAATACGCTGTTCAAAACAAGGAAGATGGCGCGTCCTTCCGAAGTGTTCGTTGAATTGTTTGTGTTGAGATAGATTGAAATTTTTCAACTTTTGTTGTTTCTATACAGTAATTATAGAAAAAGAATAATCAAAGAAGAAGTAGGAGAACAAAACAATTGTCAATAGACTGCATCATAAATCATACCAAGTAAAACGGAGGGATTGTACTACAATCAATTATTTTTGGATCGACCAGTGAACATTGAAGATAGAAGAGAGGAAACGGGGACTCTTGATTTTGCTGGCTTGGAGAGAAGACGTCCGTTCGGAGAGAAGCAGGAAGGACTGGAAGCCATTGTTAGGATATAGCATATAGTTGGGATATAGCATCATCAACAAGAAGAGACCAACAATTATCAGGGGAAGATGTGTAATTGATTAGTTTTGTTTCTAACTAGAATTTATTGTATTTGTAAAATAGCTATTAATTAAGTTTAAGTGTTATTAATGGTAAAGTGTCGTCTGTTACTGATCGCCTGGAAACCAGCTCTGAGAAAAGAGTCTATTATGTTATAAAATTTAAATAAAATTCTATTATCTATTTATAATTATGAGAGATAGTTGACCGTGGATGATAAATGAGGAGAAGATGGTTGG
>NW_027111321.1:294371-296975 GCF_000696795.3 Halyomorpha halys | reverse complement strand
GAAATCGACGTGCAGTTTCTTGTCTTTTCAGTCTTGTGTGAGGATTCCAGGTTAGTCGTTTGTCCAAATGTAATCCAAGTACATTAGTACTTAGTATCAAGGAGCGGATCTGTTTGACAGGGGTGAGAGAGAATTAGATGTAGATAGGTAGGTAAATAATACAAGAAAAAAAAATGAATAATTTATTTATAATCTTAATATTTTCTTGAGACTGGTAATTTTTTAATAAATAAATGTTTTTAATGTTTCATAGATATTAATGTTTTTGACCTGGGCAGAATAGCCTGCATGAAGTTTTAGATTATGTTAGATTAGCTTTATGTTTTCAAAGTGGTATTGAGGTAAGGTAAATTATAAATAATAATGTTCAGTATTTTAAATTGTTTGTAGGATCATACATGTAATAGAAACTGTTTTGTAGTAGATTGTCCCAGAAGATGGCCGGATTGGCCGAAACGTTGGACGTATAAGAGAAATAAAAAGTTTTGAGACTATAATGGATAGTGTTTGAATTATTTATTAAAATGAATAATGTTATAAAACAAAATTAAAAGAGATGATAGAAGAAAAGTAGTAATAAAGGTCTTCACCTAAGTCTTGCAGATTTTAGAGTGAGGTAGGAGATGAGGTAATAAGAGTGGGAGTAACAGGCTATGGTGGCGGTGCAACAGACTTTTTGTGCAACGGTTTTACAACCGAATGTTTGTTTCTTGTTCTCATTTAGCCGTGCAAAGTATGGCTAAACATTGGTTACTAATAAATAGCTTTAGTACTATTTTGTACATTCTTTGACCGCTACTAGGACTATCTTTCTACAATCTATTTTTAGTAACATAAAGTACTGTTTTACAAACCTGTAATCAATAGCTCCTGACTGTTTACAACATCATATTTCTTTAATTCTCCCTCGGAACCAATGTGGAAGATCAAGAGGTAGGGACCTTTATTGACTATGAGAAGCTGGCCGTCGGCAGAACATTTGGCCAACAATCCCCCTGGATACACCTGTATCCTATCAGCATCCTCCCAGATCAGGTTGTGGCTGAGGATTTTAATGCTATCAGGAGTGATGGTTATCAATATGGTGATGATTCTGCCATCGAGGTAACACGCTGTTACAATATCTGGAAAACAGTCAGACCACTCAGTAAGTAATTGTAACCACTACAAGTTTAACACTTTTACTGTGATGGCTCCCCTGGAAAATCACTTAAAAACACAATTTCTTTTAATGATTAGAAGATTGTTGATTGTGGATAATATAAATGAGAAGAAGATATTAGGGGCATCTTAAATAAGAGACATATATTTAAATACTTAATTTATGAAAACAGAATTAATGTTAAATTTATTTTTACCTCTATGTTTTATGTTCTTTTAAATTATTATCTGCAATATAGTTATAAAAGTTTATTGTAATAAAATAAGAAACTTAAAAGTACATAATTCTGGACATAGTTCCCTTGCTTTTCAATGCACTTGGTCTATCGTTGTTCAAGATTCATGATGCCCTCCTAAAAGAGGGTTTTCGGTTGAGCTGTGAGCGAGGAATGCACTGCTTCTTTCATTGCTTCACCCGAGGTAAATCGACAGCCCCTTAATACCTGTTTGAGTGGACCAAATAAGTGATAGTCAGAAGGGGCAAGATCAGGACTATATGAAGGATGAGCCAGTACTTCAAAATTGAGTTTCTGCAGCGTTTCAGCAGTAAACAAAATCTTGAAAACACCTCCAATGCTTACTGCCAAACTATAGCCTGCAATTTGAAGCCAACACCGAGGTCTGCAGTCAAAAGGTGTTATGTTTTAGCACCATAACACCTGTCCGCATAATGCTGCCCACACTGCTGAAACGCTACAGAAACTTAATTTTGAAGTACTGGCTCATCCTCCATATAGTCCAGATCTTGCCCCTTCTGACTATCACTTGTTTGGTCCACTTAAAGAGGCATTAAGGGGCCGTCGATTTACCTCGGACGAAGTAATGAAAGAAACAGTACATTCCTGGCTTGCAGCTCAACCGAAAACCTTCTTTTATGAGGGCATCATGAAGCTTGTACAACGATGGACCAAGAGCATTGAAAAGCAAGGGGACTATGTTGAAAAATGATGTACTTGTAAGTTTCCTATTTGATTACAATAAAATTTTATAACTATATTGTGGATAATAATTGACTTACCCTTGTATTTGTCATCACCTTTTGTACGTTTCTTTTTTAAATTTATTATTTTTACCCTTCCAAGTAACTTGTAACATATTCTTAACCTTCTGGTAGCTTTGTAACAATGTACTTTTTAACTCTAAATCCCTCTGCACACACTACTTTACTTCTATTTTCCATCTCTTCCAAGCAGATTCATTGTTTAATCAGGTGATACATAAATATTTTTTGAGTTTTTTAACTAAATTACTGAATAAGGACTCTAAAAGTGACCTTTAGTGATATTTGACATCTCTTGTCAAATAAAAGCAAAAATATCAACTTTTACCATGAACAGAACAGAGACATCAGAAATTGAACAATTAAATGTGAATATTAAGAAAAGTTGAATAATAAGAAAAAGTTGAATAATACTAATAGCATGGAGAAAACATTGGTATTTT
>NW_027111321.1:293574-294321 GCF_000696795.3 Halyomorpha halys | reverse complement strand
AGAACAGAGACAACAGAAATTGAACAATTAAATGTGAATATTAAGAAAAGTTGAATAATAAGAAAAAGTTGAATAATACTAATAGCATGGAGAAAACATTGGTATTTTGATGATAAAAGAAAATGTATATTTCTTATATGTGAAATGAATATTTTTAGTTTTTGGGTTATAAATTTAAATATTTGAACATTAGAATGATTTTTTTTAAGAGCTAGAGTGTGGCCAAGATAGAACAATCGGTGAATGATATATAACAGCAATAAGAACATTTAAAACATGTTATTTTATTTCTAACTCATTATTTTCATATTTATTTTTCAGATACGATTTGTTTTAAGTTTTTTCTATTAGCTTCTAAATACAATATAGCTGTTTTATTAAAAGAAATAAGAGTTCCAAGGAAGGAAATTATTACGATTACTTACAACTGTTTCCTTCAATGTATTGAAAATATAGAGCAGTGACAGGGTTCTGGAAAAGTCCAGATGATGCCAAGACATCCAGCATTTGGACACAAACATTCTTCGTTTCCGGGTCTTGATATACCTTCCAGGCTGTCAGGGTTCCATCCCAGGCCCCAGTCACTAGGAGGTAACAACTGCTTTCTATCACAGGTCCCCAAGCAAAAGCTGGAATTAAATGCTGTAAATTATTAATTGAAAATTGGAAGAGGATAGTTGACCGTATGAAGTAGATTGTAGTAGTACAAGAGTCCAAGAGGAGAAAAAAGGCAGTTATCTTACCCCA
>NW_027111321.1:290857-292134 GCF_000696795.3 Halyomorpha halys | reverse complement strand
AAAAACTACTACCCCTACGAAGATAAGTGTCATAAACTACTTTATAGTAAGTTAAATTTCCTTTATTTTTAGTGTTGGCAGACATATGTGCGTCTAATAGATCTAGAGATATATTTTTTCAAAAATCCAACATTTTATCCAATGGTTTCTGAAATGAAGTTTTACATAAATCAAATTTATTGTCCGAACAACTATGAATCAATTTATTTTAGTAAATATCATGAAAACTACTATTCCTACAAAGGTAAAGGTCATAAACTTCTTTACAGTCCATTAAACTAGCTTTGATTTGAGTGCTAATAGACATCTGTACATCACATAGTTCCTGAAATATGGAATTCTCAAAATAAATTAACTAACTACTAATCTTTCAGTAGATTTTTAAGACATTTTGATTTTTAAAAAGCTATATCTCGAGAAATATTGGACATAAATAGCTCTTTTAGGCCTAATATTTCAGCAAATTTACTCTTCTTTGAATAATGTTCTCTTAGATTTTCTACTGTTGTTGGTAATTTTTAAGATATAGAGCTCCGAATGAAAAATTAGTGTTTTTTTAAGGTTTTGAAACAGCTGCCCTTTTTTATTCCCACTACCTGTACTTAGCAGACTCATCAATTTTGACTAGTAATTATACCTAGTTTTCATTAAAGTAATAAAAAATTGGGTGAGATAACTACCATTTTTTCTTCCCAGCTCTTGAACTATAGGAGGATAGTCTGCGTGGCAGTCAATAAAGGCACTAAAATATCAGAAAAAACTATTTATTGTTAACTAACATTCAGTTGTCATCTTTCTTTCAATCAAGAAGCCCTGCAAAGTGGGAATATTTTGGTACCTTTATTGACCACCACCCAGACTATTTTCCTACAATATAAAATACTATTCAATAATCAGGTAAGTATAAAAAATAGAATGGGGGAGATCTTAGACAGATACTAGGAATTTGTCAAGAATAAAGACCTCCTGTTATTACAAGAATCGACTTATAACCTGTGGTACGGTAGGATCTTCATTAAAACGGACGATACTCAAAGCTACCTTAAAATCAGCTGCTCCATAGCTCACCTGAGAATAATTGCCCAACTGCGGCTCTCTGGTAAATATGCTATTACTCTAAGTGTCGGTCCACACAAATATATTGTAATATGCTCTTTTTGAGTAAATAATATATTTTGATGTATAAAGGATTTTTAATATGTTTATTTTATATATCATTTACCTCCAATGCTTACTGCCAAACTATAGCCTGCAATTTGAAGCCAACACCGAGGTCT
>NW_027111321.1:286628-287572 GCF_000696795.3 Halyomorpha halys | reverse complement strand
AAATTTATATTATCTATTCAGTATTAAAGCTCTTAATTAAAACCCAAATTATTCTTTTATATTTGAATTTAGTTTAAAAAGAAATAAATTCCTTTTTAAATAATTTTTAAAATTATTACAATATTTTGGACTCACAGAAGTTATGTCCTGCTTGTGATGGAACGGCACTGGAGGATTGTTTCTATTTTTTAACAAACTGTTGCATATCATAAGAACCGAATCCGTTACATGCCGAAGCTAAGCTATATTAACCCAAACCAGTAATCTGAATTTTTGTCTGTACCCTCACAATCAGATCTCAAACTTCTTTTTATATATGCGATACAGAGCCTTATACTTAGAGCAGGACACCCATAATAAGATATATAGTTTTTGTTTCTTTTATTTCACTAAGTAATTAGTGTCTTTTTCTATTGTTTGTAAGTAAGTAATGTAATATTAAGTATAAGTAGTAATATTAGGTAAGTAATGTTGTTTTGTCTTGTTTTTCACTCTAATGTTGAAATCCCAGTTTGGGTATAACATCTGTTATTAGGACATACAATAATTTTATAGACTATTACTGTTATTTAATTTATAAATTGTTAGCTTATATAAATGATTTTTACTTCACCATTTAGGTAGATTGTTTTGTTATTAACTTACATAATAATCTAATAGTTTGTAGATTGTTGTTATTATTATTTAATTAATATTACAATGATTGTGAAATTATTTGCTTTATAGGCCAACTCTATTTGTACGGGGATTGCTCCATTAACAAATAAACAAACTATTATCATTATTTTGAGAAGATGGTCGGGGGGTGAGGTCAGCAAAGAAACAACATAAATAAACAAAAAATATTTATTTATGCCGACGTTTCGACCTGATTTTCAGGTCTTTATCAGGACTATAAAACCAAAAATACAAAAACCATCATTTAGAGAGAAAAAAAAATTATA
>NW_027111321.1:284191-285548 GCF_000696795.3 Halyomorpha halys | reverse complement strand
AACTACAGTCTGTTGAACATTTTCCCAGAACACCCTCTAGTAAAAGTGGAGTGGCTGTATTAATTTGTTACTTTTAACTAGCCATGGACATTTTTTAAATAATGCATTTATCAAATAAACTAAAGGATTATTTCACAAAATAATTATTTCTTAGTTTAATGATTATTTGATGGAATAATTTCAATCCATTAACTACTTCTATTTATTTCTTTAAATAATTATTTCATGAAATAGTCATTCATTGAAATAAAGATTTATCTTTCTCAAATTTAAAATCCATGAATATTGGAGCTAAACTACTGTATCAAGTGCACTTTCAACTTAAGGTGCTACTTCACTTTAGAATGTGCTAGTTGGCTTATTTTGTGTGAACTGTATGTAATTTAATTGAAAGTGTAAATACCGATGGATTGGGTAGGGATAATACTGATGGATTGGGTAGGGGTAATACTGATGGATTACCTAGAAAATGTTGAAGTCCATTTATTCAAAATTTGAAGTGAAGTGGGTACCAAGAAAATGGAAAGGAGACTGCCAATGTTTCATTCATTTCCATTGCCAATGTTTCACTTATTCTTGCAGACAGATACTAAAAGTAATGGCCAAATGAGCTTTGGGTTTATTGCAAATGGAAAGAGGCATAACACAAGATCCTTACTGTTCAATATCTCATTTACAACTAAATGTCAGTCGAACTGATAGTGTAGAGGCCTTTGTGACTGAATCAGTTAGGGTTTTGAATTATGACTGTCAATCCAACTGATCATGAGGATTTCCTTTCTACTTGTATATATAAATAAAAAAAGATAAAATCCAATAGGATATTAACGTAAAAGGGATACCTGATAGCTTCAACTTGTAAGCTCGTTTCTTGAGCTCTTTCAATATTTCATTGGAATCAACAGGTGGTTCACCCCATTGCGAAGAGCAGTAATCGAACCAGGCTAACGAAAGGGAGGAATCCGTTTGCCATTCTTCTCTAGAATTATAACATATAGACAGAGAACCGCTATCTGTGAGCATTGCAAGCAAGCACCTGGAAAATTAATTATATTAAATAAAATGATGAGAAGATTGTTAACCGTGAATAATATATATAAGGAGAAGATAGTTGTGTGGTCAGCGTAGAACATAAATAAGTAAAAACTTATATATTAGTGCCAACGTTTCGGCCAGAATTTCTAGCCTTCATCAGGGCTAAGAACAAAAAACAAGATAACCTATGAATAAAAGGATACATGGAATGATTAGAAAATAGCTAACCTTATGGAAAAACGAATAGTGTTGACAGACAAGAATAGTTTAAGTATTATATAATACCCTATATCGTTTTATTCATTGGTTATCTTGTTTTTTT
>NW_027111321.1:282193-284052 GCF_000696795.3 Halyomorpha halys | reverse complement strand
ATAAGTTTTTACTTATTTGTGTTCTTCACTGACTGCAACCCAACCATCTTCTCCTCATATAAGAGTATAATTATTTAACCTGATCAAATTCTTTCTAATTCAGATATGGTCAATCATCTATATATAACTTAACCCTTATCAGTGCTAACTTTTTATACGTGATTCTCACTAGTTGGTAGCTGGTTCCAGTAACTATACAAAAATATTTCACTATTGTAAAAATAACAGTTTTTGTTTTCTTTTTCTACCTGAGCTTATGCTTCACAACAACAGGAGACCATGCTATCTGCTTCACCGACGGAGAGTAAGAACTGTTCTTGAAGACTGGTGACAGAGTGATATCCTGAACCAACTGGTACATCTGATGTTGATCAAAGTCTTTGATTATCTCATTGATATCTATTCCACAGTTCTCAGTCGGGCATGCTTTCGAACAGGAGATAAAGAACCTTTCTGTGTGCATAATGGGGTTCTTGCTCTTCGGCAATGATTGGAGTATCTGTTAAATAAATTGGATTAATGTATTTAAATTATTCTATAACTAAAACAGTATTATTTTTACTTTAATATAATAATAACAAGAATAATAATTTGCAATAGAAAATATGGACTATGGATTTTCTGGACAACTTTGTAACCTTTCCTGCCAAAACCTTCCATATTTTTATTATTTTTAGCCATTATTTTATTACAATTATAAAAATGTAAAAAAAAAAAAAAAAATCAAACAGGAACTACGAGCAACTAACCTATCAAAACGACAGCAGACAAAATAGTAAAGAGCTCAGCTGGTTTATTGCATCATGTCATTCTACATTTAGCAGGCCTATTAACTAACTCTCAACCATGTTAAATTTTATATCGTTTTAACATGCTAAAAGAAGAAAATATTTCTCTATTTAACACAATTTTAATGAGCTAAACTAAAAATCATGAATTAAGGGGTATTCATGATCTAATGATAGATTGATTAGTATTTTGTGTGCAGTAGCAACCCAATATATTTGGGCAGCATTGCTTGTAAAATAGAGTATTTCTTTTTCTCAGCTGATGGTAACAGTTTTCTATTTCCTTACCATCATCACTTCCATTGCAAAGTAAATAGTCTGCACATCCCCATCATAATTGTTTGAGGAAGCCCCCTCAAGCATTTTGAATGGAACTTCGAGATGCTGCCATCTAGTGGCAAACACTTGAGGCAGTAGAGTCTCTACAGTCATCTTGGCCTGTACAGATTGAAGAGTGAGCAACACCATACTGTCCAACAACTCACTATGAGTGAGTAGATCTTCATAACACTCAGGAAACAGGGACAGAAACAGAATGAAAGAGAGAAACCTTCAAGTTCCATCAAACTTAAATAGAACATCACAGCAGTCAACTACCAAGTAGCCTACAATATCCTCTATTATTCATGTAACCCTATTTCAATCAATAGTCAAAATTAATTTAAGTACTAACAACTAACCAATATTGTACAACACTTTTGGCCAAACCACATGTAATCTTACTCATCTTCTGGATCCCAAGGGATGCCTCTGTTTCCCGTTTTTATGCAGAGTTGAAGTAGTTTTATCCTTCCTACCGCTGTAAGTATTTCCTGGCATCCTTCATCTTCCAAGTCATCCATTCCTGTCGTCCTTCATACATCTCCGAGCTCCTTCAATTCAAATCCTCTATTCATTCCCGCAATACCTGTTCTCGGTCTTCAGATTTATACACAAGGGCCCACCAAACCGCTGCCTTCGATAGATCGTTGATTATCCGATCCTCATCCTTATGGAACTCCATCCCTTCCAACATCCATCGCTACAATACTCTCCCTACCTTTAAATCCCACCTGTTCAATCATTTCTTAT
>NW_027111321.1:280972-281482 GCF_000696795.3 Halyomorpha halys | reverse complement strand
TATCATGCATAATTTGTTTTAAATCCATTTCATATACAGTCCACTTCATTTATAACAGTAAATTATAATTAATTTGGGTAATATCCACCAATATTGGGGGATATTACCCAGAAATCTGGGAAATACTTGAATTATACAATAATATTCACATCCATTTTCAATGGGATATAAGAGCTAAAAGTAACTATAATATACATCTGCTACCAATCTCTTATACATAACCATCCCTATTTATGTGTAGCCATTTCGAATACCTTTGACCCTTTAGATAAGGGCTTTTCCTCCATGTACTATTTGAGGATAGAAAATTGGTATATTCTGTTATAATTATAAGAATAAACTACAAATTTATCAGTAAGCCATCATTTTTTTAATTTTATTATGAGGTGCGGTCAGTGAAGAACACTGACTTGGAATTACAATTCGAGCCACCCTGATGACGGCTAGAAATTTTGGCCGAAACGTTGGCATTGACAAATAAGTTTTTATTTATTTGTATTCTTCACTCAT
>NW_027111321.1:277239-278662 GCF_000696795.3 Halyomorpha halys | reverse complement strand
ATCTCATAATTATTATATTTTAAATATATATTAAACCATCTTCAACTATCTCTCATAATTATTATATTTTTAATTTGTTCAGCAACCACCTTATGAAGGTTGTCATCCGATAGCATTCCTATTTCTATAGTCTTTTACATATATCATGAATAATAATATATAAAAATCCCTAGGAAGTTGGTGAGACTGACAAAATTGTGTACGAATGATCCTAAATGCAGAGTCCTGATACAAGGAGAAGCATCTGAAGCCATTGAAGTCGGAACAAGTCTGATACAAGGAGATGGACTCTCGTCAATGCTGTTAAGCTTAGCTCTAGAAAAAGTTATTAGAACATCCATGCCATAATGGTGGCGAATGAAATATAAAGTCCTGGCGTACGCAGACAACATTGGGGTCCAAGGAAGTAACCAAGATGACATGGAAAGACTATTAAGAGAAGCAGAGGAAGTCGGCTTGCAAGTGAATGAAGTTAAAACAAAATATATAATTGTAAGCCGAAAAATCCATCCTAATGACATGGTCTGCATGGATGGCAAATTGTTTCCGAAAGTAGACAGTTTCAAATAACTTGGCTCCACATTAAGAAATGATGAATGGACTGAGACAAACCAGCGTATAACAAGTGTGAACAAAGATTTTTTCTCTATGTCAAGATTACTGAAACCCTGAAAAATCTGAAACAAAGGGTGTACAATGCCATGATAAAGCCTGCTCTTATATACGGTGGCGAGACCTGGGTTCTAACAGGTACCATAGATAGCAAAATTGAGAGATTTTAACAGAGATTCCTCCGTATAATTACAGGAGCAATCTGGGATTTGAGCCTTAAACATGGAGAACTAACAGTGAACTGCTTGCAGAGACTGATCAGTCGATATCTCATGATATGAAGGCAAGGAGATTAAGATGGGTGGGATATGTGGCTCGAAGCAATCCATCAGGTTGTCTCTACACAATATTGAATGCCACTATAGTTAGAAAGAGACCACGTGGGAGGCCAAAAAACCAGATGGATAGACAGAATCAACAAAGATGCAAAACAGTTGCATGCAGCAATCTGGAAAGCAGTAGTAGAAGATGGGTGGCGTGGAGAAGACTGGTTCGGGCGGCCAAAGATCTACATGGTCTGCAGAGCCAGCCAACAAAACAATTGTATTTTTATTTTTATTATTAATTATTATTATTTTATTATTTATTATTATTATTTTATGATGAATGGAATATGGTCCAGGTGCGGTAAAAAAAAAACTCAAATAGTAGATAATTATACTATTTTATTGAGCCAACGTTTCGCCACACATTGCAGGGCTTTGTCAGGGCTAAAAAAGATACAAAAACTATAGTTACAAAAAGGAAAAAAAAGAGAAAAAAACATAAGTGTAAAATAACAGGGGTATAAAATGTAAAAAAGTAAAAAAAA
>NW_027111321.1:267116-276515 GCF_000696795.3 Halyomorpha halys | reverse complement strand
AAATGTTCGAATATAGGTCCATTTTCCTTACACAGATAGTAAAAATGAAAAAAACACAATTGATAATCTATATATAGAAATAAATGATAATCTGCTGGATTATGATCATTTAAAATAATGACACTGAGCCATATTGATATTAAAAAATGAATGAAGTAGTACTCAATAATATATATTATAAAAATCAATCTAGCTAAAAAATATTGATTTGAGCTGCACCAGAGATGTTAGACACTAAATGACCATTTTTGGTAAATCTTATATAATAAATAATAATAATGAAGACAATCAACAAAAACAAACTGTTATAAAATTATTTTTATTTTATTTACAATGCATGGAAGATAAGCTATAAAATAAGCAATATTTACATCATTTATAATAAAACAACACTCAAAAATATTTTCAGTTATTATAATAAATATATCACAATAGAAATGGTCTCTCCCGACGGAAGGGAGAAATAGTTCTAAAAATCTATAACAACTTTTTAAATCTAAAAGTGTCTCATAATAATAATAATAAAGTGTGTGTGAAGTAAATAATTTTAATTTTTACATTTACATCTTATATATCTTTAGTGAGATGAATTTCCAGAAACCCAATAACTTTACAAATTAAATTTAGTTCATTGAAAACATATTTCACAATGAACTAATACATTCAGTATAAAAAAATACTACTGCATGGATAAACTCATCTAAAGTTTAATGAGGTATAAAGAAAATTGAATCACACTTAATAATTAACATTATTATTATGTATAGAAAATAATAAACATTATACTCTTATAAAACAATTGAAAAAAAAAAATTTCTATATTATAACAATCTATTATAAAAAGCTTTATGTTATCAATTAAATCACAAAATTAATGTTTCATCAATGACCTTCCAAAATTTAATGAAGGAAATGAAACCTTTCATAATTATCCTCTCTTCGCTCCTTCCAATAAAGTATACCAATGATGAGTGAGATGAATAAACAAGTAGCGAGTAATGCAACAAAGCTCTGAACAATAAGTTTGCTCGGTGTGACGAACAATCGTGCAGTCCACTTTTCAGGGTGATCCTTAGGTCGCGGAATAACTACCATCTGAGAGTTAGGGATGATCTGGGGCCAAGTCCTCTTTTCACCTGATATTCCAACAATGAGGTTATCAATAAAGTTAGGCGTCCTACCAAGACCAAAAAGAGTATAAGGTAAATGGAGACAAAAATAAGCTGATTGCGGCAATTGAGCGGCAACCGCAGCTCTAGAGTTCCCTTCCTGAGTTGTTGTTTCATAAGAAATTTGAGGTCCAGGCAAATTAGTTCCATATGTACGATTCTTACGTCCTCCCAATGGTCCTGGGATCACTGGTTGCTTTTTGTCTTTTATTCCGGTTATAACCATCACCTTAACGAAGTTGGCATCATAGTCCAGGTTGTTTTTGAATGCAGAAACTCTTCTGTCGGGTTTGTCATGAACAAAAATTATATCCAGAATACCATCTTGCATAAAGTCATAAAACACTCCCATGATTGTGTTGTTGTTATATGGATCCAGAGCACCCCAATTAACAACAAAAGTTCTTGAAAATTCGCTACAACTAGTTTTACACTCGACGTTTTCCAGAAGGAAGGTTTTTCTAATATTATTATGCTGCAAAGTAGCAAGAAGATCTGGAAAACCATCCATGTTAAAGTCACCACCATGAAGGGTAATTGCTTCAAGGAACATTTCATGAGGATGAGGAGGAACAAAACCCCAGAGAACCGACTCTTGAAAAAATGTAGGTTTCAAGTCCAGCCACTTTCCTGAAGAGTTGACATATATTGTGCTCTGTGAACAGTCCTTGTTCTTACACACAGGTACCAGATGGTTCATATTACCTTTCAGTTCAATATCGAGAAATAATGATTGACCAACGTGAACAGCACCTGGTGGAAAAGCTTTATTAGTTTTGGGATCAAATTCAAAATTTCCATGTTCCTTGTTCCAAACCCAAACTTCAAAGCCATCCTCAGTGTTCACAACCAGATCCGCAGCAGAGTCACCATTCATATCGAGGAATGCATGGGAGTGTGGAATACGTAGTTTAGGACTGACTCTGTTTTCCATTAGCATGGGTATATTAGTCGGGGTTGATTTATTCTTAAAGACCCAGAACATTCTGGTGTTATCAGCACTACTGCCAAAGAGGTCTATTATCATGTCTTGGTTATAATCCATCGCAAGGGGTTGTCCGGTTAATTTGAATAGCTCTTTTTTCTGAGAACAGTCCAATGTCTCTCCACCATTACCCCACAAAATGAAAACTGAATTAAGTGTTGAACCTTCATGAAGTGTTACAAGAACATCCATCAAAGCATCTCCATCAAAATCGCCAGGGACTATACTTGTTACTGTTAAGTCAAACTCACACCTCAGGTTTTTACTCGCCCTGAGAAACGGTTCAACATCAGCACCCAGTAGAATTTCGATACTTTTACGATTTTTATCAATTACAAACAGATCAGGATATTCGTCAGAGTTAAAGTCTCCAAAAGCAGCAGGGAACACATGAGTTCTGTCACCAAACACAGCACTGGTCATGTTGCCACATTCTGCTATCCCCAAAAGCATCATTATGATAAGAACTTGCATTATGATAAGAGATCTCCTCGTCCAGCCTCCACCCTGCCGAAATAAGTTATAAAATTAGTTTCTTAAAACTTAAAAATATCTAAATTGAAAATTTGTTTAACATATATTAATTAGAAGAAAAAAATTCAAAAACAAATATTACACTTATGACGGCAAGGTGGGGAAAATATGTAACTAAACAAACTTAATTATATTTTAATACGATTAAATTGAATAAATCTATAAGTATAAATACCGGCCAATAAAAACTAATATTCACATTTATTAGGTTTTCCAGAAATAATTGCTGGTTTAATGTCAAACACTTAAAAAAAAAAAAGTTTTATTGTTATACTGTAAACAATACTGAATCACTCAAAATTTATTTTACGTACTTCAGCAATTTAAGAGATCTCTCCAAAAAGATTTTAACGGACATTTATTTAACTTTTTCAGAGATAAAAAAAAAAATTTTAGCTTTAAACAAATTAACATATTTTCATTACCAGGACATAAGAACATTCATTAAGGATAGACCAACGCCCATTTCACAAATTATACACCTGTTCATTTAATTCTACTCCTTGTTCAAATTGTATAACTGTAATTTACGTGTATTCTTTAGTTTAGATTGTATTATTTTTTCAATATCGTGTGTGCAGGAAAAAAAAATTAAAAGTCTTTATCTTAGAATTTTAATTTGAACTTCAATTTAGTGCCTCTTCAAAAACCATGTTCATAATCACTTTTTCCTGTAAATTGCACTGAATTTTTATTCCCTCTTCACTCCTGCACCTTGACAAAGCCACATACGGTAAATATTGTTTCTACGATGTTATATATAAACCAACCTTTTCCAAACTCTGCCCTTGTAATTTATTTATAGTCATAGCAAATGCCAACCCTACAGGGAATTGTGTATGTTTCAGGACGAATAATATATTCAAGTTCCCTTGAGTGTCTAGTGTGATCCTTGAAATATATAAAATTTCACCTTCTATATCTCCTGATGAAATCTCACACTACAGTATATGCTTCTGAATATTTCTCACTATTTTATGTCATTACACAGTTCATCACTAATGCATAGGTTATTTAACAGCATAATAATACAACCTAGTTTCAAGTTGTTTAGCGTTATACATCAATTAAACTCAATTTTTTTATGATCCATTTTTATTATTCTACCTTATATTTTAAATAAAATATTATATGATGATCCCTAAAAACTTTTTTATATAATAGAGAGATTTAAAATATTAAAATTGGAACCAGTCACGTGAAGTAACCAAAGTGACACATCAACATTGCTCCAATATGGATAAGGGTTTTCTATTTTAAGGCTCGAATATTATTGGGCTCATTTTATAAATAAATAAATATAATAGATCTAACGGACGGATTATTCAAGATAGTTTTAGTTGTCATAAGATAATACAACCTCTTGATAAAAGGTATCACCCATTCAGATAGTTGATGATTCACAGTATAACCTGTACTATTTAAGGCTACACTTAACTGGATTAGAGAGAAAATGAAAAATGTATTATAGGACCAATTATTAGGATTAAAGAGAACATGAAAAAAAAAAAGCTTAATTTATTCAAACATTTTAAAGGGCTTTTTATCCCAAGAATAGTTAAATTTTTAAACAACTTAACAGGTCATACAAAAGATTATTCATTATCTCACAATCATTTTAAAATAACTAATGTTTAAAAACCGAAAGGAGTGAGAAACCTCAGAGTTTAATTACTATACACTGACAAATCAATAATAAAATGAAACATAGTCCGATATAAGTTAATTAAAACCTAATATCCTTATATCAAAATTATTAAGTATGGTTTTCGACTATCTATAATAGGTAGGAAATGAACAAACCCTTAAACTAAACTCATTTACAAGGCCAAAAAATTTGTTTACCTTATCATGATTCATAAAATAAATAACATGACAAGGTTATATGGATAAACATAATGAAATCAAACCTAGCTATTCAAAAATTATTATTGAGAATTGTTTGACAGTTCTAAGTATTTGAATATAGTAATATTAGAACTAGTTCACAAGTAAACAAAGAAACTTTCTAACTTAAAAAACAATAAAATATTTTTAACATAAGCAATAATTATAAAAGCCATAACTTCTCACCGTTATATATGCTCCTTTCTCTGTAGCTAAAGCAATACAATCATCATCAGACCAATGTACTGAAAATGGTATATGAGCAGGATAACTGCATTTGGAACACTGAAAATCTTGAAGTTTCATACTAAAATTTGAATCAACTTAATATAAACATATACCGAATATACAAATATCTATTGAACGTAACAATGCAATTATCATAAAATACTGAATATTTCAATCTACATCTCCATATAAATCAAGTGACAAAATTTCATTACAAATAAGACATTTGCTAGATCAGTACAAAGAGGATACAACGACTTGGCGAATGAAGTTAAAATTTTCACGTAGTGAAGATGACTCAATTATTTTAACTACTGATAACAAAAAATAAAGAACAACATTAAATTTAGAAATAGAAAATAAAGTTAAAGAGCGTATAGTATATTTTTTAAAAACAAATAATAAATAACTATTCACATTTTAAAAAGTATTCTCTAGAGCCAACGTTATTTTATAATTTTAAAATTGGCGATATACATAATTTTCAAAAAATAAGTTCGTCGTTGATCTCAATACATTGAATAAAAAATAAGTGCGCTAAATTTGTATCGATGGTTGTTACAGATATTTCAGAAACACTCGATACTAATTAAGTTACGTATTTAATTATTTCAAGTATTATGAGGCAGGTAAGAAACATGCGTATGTGCATTTATAATACAGAGCTCAGAGTAGGTCTTTAACATTAAAACCGATCAGACAGCAGGTAACTGAAACGGAACCAGTCTTCTACCATCACTTTAAACCTGGAGGGTATTAGTCTCTGGCTCTAGTGATTACCAACTGAGGGTAACCGTTCCTAAGATCTTATGAAAATGAAAGGAAAATCAAATAAATTTCTTTTCAAAATGAAAATTAAGATATAATAACTCCAAAATACAGGATAATCTTCGAAATCTTGCTCAGAGTTGTCTTGACAGAGATTTATGTTGGGTGACCAAGACTCGATGGACGCTTCCCTCTTTTTTCGAGATTTGGAAATTAAAGTTGTTAAATCTTAGTTATGGTAAATGAAGTTTCTTTTGGTACTGAATTCGACTTTGTAATTTATTCCATTTCTTTTCCAGTGCTCTTAACTCAGGATTTTCAATGGAAAGAGGTATTTTCAATAAATTTTGAATTGGTGATTTTTCCAATTCGGTACAGTATGAAGACGTAAATCGCAATCGCGAAAAATCGCAAACAATTTTTTATGACTTTTCACGATTTGACGGTGAACGATGCGAAAAATCGAACAAACCTAAAGAAAAAATCATTTGAGAATTCAGTTTTCCAAGAATTCAAATTTCACTCAAAAGTGAAAATCTTCACTCTGTAGTCCTCAAGGAAACTCTCGAGTGAAGTTGTATTATTTGGAGGACTATTTCATTAATTCTTTTTCTTCTTCTCCATACCTCTACAGCCCAGAATGGGCCTTTGGTTTTTGAACAATAGTTTTCCTGCCTTCCTCTATCTCTCGAGACTCTCATCTGCCTTAAGTCATTCAGCCATTTTGCTCTCGGTCTTGCATTTTGTTTGCATTGGTTTTGCTCTCTTCAGGCATTTCATTAATTTTAAGATAAAAAAACTTCAGATATAAGAATGAGTGTTGTTCCAGAGTTTTTTATTGCGCTTGATCCGAACCCTTTGGTGCACTCCTACGAATGCTATCCCCTTGAGAGGATATTTAATCATCACCGACTAGTAATTAATATCCAGACCATAATAGCTCATTTATCTCAGGGTGGTTTAGATGTAAAGATATAACGGGGACAGCAAATGCGACCCGTTGATGGAGGATGTTCAGTTGATTGAATCTAATACTGGTTATACTACGATCGCATACCCAGATACAAAAAAGAAGGCGCTGCCTCGCAGCTCAACCAGAAATAATTAATCAGTTTCGAAACTTCTAGGGTAACCTGTAGGATAGAATTGATAGGTACCTCATAGTTCCAAATGAACGATAAGTTGAAATATGGGATGAACGTATCCTTATAGATTGCACTCATATTTTTTAAGAAAGCGCGGTGTCAACAAACTAATTCGGTTCAGAAATATTTCGATCTGATAGCCCATTATGCCTTCATGGAATCAAATTCAGTCTCAATTAAGGAACACTAGTAATCCTGTTGTGTTCATGGATATCAGTGTTGGAGCAACGGTAATTTTGATAACTTTGAATTTAATTTTACAGAGCTTATAGTGTGATGTTTACTCATTTATCTCTTATTTTTTTTTCTAATAGGAAATAGGTCGTATGATTTTAGAGCTCTTTGCAGACGTAGTACCTAAAACAAGTGAAAATTTTCGACAGTTGTGTACTGGAGAATATAAGAAGGATGGTGTCCCATTAGGTTTTAAAGGAAGCACCTTTCATAGAGTTATCAAGGATTTCATGATACAAGGAGGTGATTTTGTCAATGTAGGATAGTATATAAAGCTATGTTTGTTATCAAACATTCTGAGCAGACTTTCAATAATTTGTGGTATTTTTTATTGCTCAATTAATTTATTGTTTAGGGTGATGGAACAGGAGTTATGAGCATTTATGGAGGAGTCAGTTTTTCAGATGAAAACTTTGTTTTAAAGCATGATTCACCAGGGTTGTTATCAATGGTATGTTTTTTCCAACATGCAAATTTTATTTTAAAAGTGATTCTTAAAAAATGTGATACATCTTCAAAGTCTAGAGCTGTAAAATATATTACTTTTCTAGCATTATACTCTGAGAAAGTGATTTTATCTTGCTTCCCTCTGATAACTTTTGAGGTTACTCCGCACCAAATCTTCCAATAAAAAAAAAAAATTACATTCAGTTTTCTCTGAGAATCAGTAAAACATTGTTTTAATGTTCTGTGTATACAAAATTTCAATTTTTTTTATTCAACTATTCATTCAATGGTTTTTTATAATCGGTTTATGTCAAAAGACATGTTTTATGGTTTTAAGTCTATTAACTAATTAATGCCCTTAGTGGTAGGTTTGGTGTGGTAGATATATTAAAATTGCATTATGTATAATAGCCTTTAGGAAAGTAAATTTAGTTGTTTATAATTAGGCATTAAAGTGTATTTACACTTCAAATATAAAAAAATAAACTTGGCACAAACATTCAAGACTTTAGAAATTCATCATGAAATTTGGCCCATATATTCTTGTACTATGCCTTTGTAACATTGAATGAGTTTCCGAAATGTTTCAGGTTCCAACTATTTTTCTGTATTATATCTATGTTTTAGTTTCAAATTAGATTGGAAATGCAATGAACAATATGGAACTATTTCTTTTGGAATCAAAAAACTCCATTGAAGTTATAAAATAATTAAATTTCCTGCGAATGTCATTGCTGTTCTTAGTATTGCTTACCCAGCTAGATTAGGAACAACTGATAAAGGGCATTGCCTACCTGAGTCCTTCTAACAAAAATTGTTCACTGGGAGTACAGTGGTGTGGAGGAGGTTAAAAAGAAAAGAAATTCAGTATTAGGAGAAAGAATAGAAATCATATTGTATGATAAGTTGTTGAGTAAAATGTAATTGAAATGACTTTGGTTCAACTAGTAATTTCTATTTGTTCAATTATTAATTAATTAGTAATTTTAGACCATTATTACAATTACTGTGGTTCATTGAGTAATTGAAATTACTAATTAAAGCTTTAATTTTATTGGGCCATTTCATGAAATGTCCATTTTTATTTTTTTAGGAATTCAAAATGGGTTTAGTGAACTTTTATTGTTTACTACGTTTATGTTTACAGATTATAATGAGCCTTTATTAATCCTCACTTTTTTTATAATTTTTAATATTATTCCTATTGATTATACCTTTTTTAGTATGACATTAATTTTCTTTTATGAGTTTAAACTTAGACACTCGGCAGCCCAAGCTGGAAGAAGCATTACCAAGGGGTTTGGGGAAGGGTTTTGTAACGAGTGGACCATTCGCCGGTGGTTTGAAAAATTTTGGGCTGGTGACAGATTTGAATAACGAACCCAGAGGAAGACCTCCATTAGTAATTGACGACAATGAACTTAGGCTTACTGTGGAATAAAACCGTTATAAAACTGTTAAAGGACTTGCAGCACTACTGAATACGAGTGTATCGACAGTTTTGCGACTCAAAACACCAATGGTGAAGTTAAAAAGGTAGATCTATTGGTACCTCATGTACTTAATGCAGCAGTTGAAGCTTTGAGACATGCCATTTACCGCTTACTTCGAACCTTTTCTCGAAAATGTAATCATGTGTGATTGAAAATGGATTGTACATGACAACATGTGTCGGTCAGGTCAATGGTTAAATATTGACAAAAGACTGGGACACCTGCCAAAACCAAATTTTTGGTTTCTGTGTGGTGGTCAATGGCAGGAATAATTCATTCCAAACTTTTTTCCAACAGATTTCCATCTGTTCACAAATTCGGACAACTTCCTTAAGTTCTGAATTTTTCGGTTCTGAGATTGAAAAGTTGAGGAAAATGCTTAGATAATGAGGGTAAATGTTTTGATTTCATAAAGTTGTTTTACTGGATAACCTTTTTTGTTTAAGCTTTCATATAGAACAACCCAATAATTTCTCGAATTGAATGTAAGTTATCTATAACTCTACATT